>NW_011500430.1:100118-153363 GCF_000495115.2 Populus euphratica | reverse complement strand
GTTGTTGTTGTTGTTATTATTGTTGTTGTTATTTTGTCGTTTTTAATTTGTACAATTAACCTCCCTGTGGTTCGACCCCGGTTTTGCCGGGTTATTTATTGCTTCGACACTCTTGCACTTGGGAGAAGACATCAATCTTTTAGTCGTGTCATATAACTTTGTTTCTTTTCTCTTGTTTCTTCTTCTTTTGTTTTCTTTTTCCTTTTATTCTATTCCTAAACGTGCATGAGAGTGTGGTCACATACATCGAGTGGTAGACTTTGTAGGGTATCCTCATCATTTTCAAAAAATATAGCCGAAGAAGATAATCAATCACTTCATAATGAAAATAATGAGAATAACCGTGCTAGAACACTTAGAGACCACATGAATCCCACAAGAACAAGTGCACCATCATGCATAGTTTTTCCTCCTGATGCATCTCATTTTAATTTTAAACCAGGTATTATTCAACTTTTACCTTCTTTTCATGGCTTAGAATTGGAAAATCCATACTTGCATATAAGGAAATTTGAGGAGGTCTGCAACACATATAATAATTTAAATTGTAGCATGAACACCATCAGATTAAAGCTTTTTCCTTTTTCATTAAAAGATAAAGTTAAAACATGGCTATAAAATTTAAGACCAGGATCCATTCGTGCTTGGGATGAAATGCAACAACAGTTTTTGAAGAAGTTTTTCCCATCTCATAAAATTTTCCCATCTCATAGAACAAACTCTTTCAAGAGACAAATCACCACTTTCACTCAAAAACCAGGAGAAACATTTTACCAATGTTGGGATAGGTATCGAGACTTGCTTAATACTTGCCCTCATCATGGTTTTGAAACATGAGATTGGTTTCACATTTTTATGAAGTGTTAACACGTAGTTGCTTAGTACTTGCCCTCATCATGGTTTTGAAACATGGAGATTGGTTTCACATTTCTATGAAGGGTTAACACCTAAAGATAGGCAAATGGTTGAATTGATGTGCAATGGAACTTTTGAAGATAAAGACCCTGATGAAGCAATGGAGTACTTAGACTTGTTAGCTGAAAATGCTCAAAATTGGGACACCGCGGGTACTTATGAGGCACCGCGTAAAAGTCAACCTCATACATCTAGTGGAGGTATGTACAACCTTAGGGAAGATCATGACTTTCAAGCCAAGTTTGCATCTTTAGCTAGAAAAGTCGAGGCACTAGAATTGAAAAAGAGTGGTCAATTAAAATCTGTTGAAAACATTGTGTGTAAAATCTGTGAAACAAATGAACACTCAACCAACGATTGTCCAACCTTGCCTTCTTTTAAGGAATGTCTCCATGAACAAGCCCATGCTTTAAACAGTTTCGAAAGGCCCAATCATAACCCATATTTGCAAACATACAATCCTGGTTGGAGAAATCACCTAAATTTCAATTGGAAGAGTGACAATGCACAAACTTCACCACCACAGTTTCAAGCACACCATAATTTCCAAAATTCTTATGGATATGCACCTTCTTATGCTCCACCTCTTAGAAGTAATTTTGAGAAAACTTTATATGCATTCATTGAAAAGCAAGAGACAATCAACACTCAACTTACTCAAAGCATAATAGTTTTTAAAGATACTCTTGCAAAATTAACATCTGCTCTAAGTTTCCAAGAGAAAGGTAAGTTTCCATCTCAACCACAACAAAATCTCAAGGGGCAATATGATGCAAATGCAAGTAGTCCTGGAAGTCAACACATGGATCAAGTCAAATCAGTCATCACTCTTTGTAGTGGTAAGGTTATTGAAAAACCAATTCTTGAACCTTAAGAGAAAGATGATGAGTCAATCTCTAAGGGTAAGGAAGGGGTTGAATCTGAATATTGCAAGAAAAAGACTGATTCCCTGCCAGCACTTCCATTTTCTTATGCCATGATCAATCAGGAAGAAATCAAGGATGAAAAAGGCACTGAAAATGTTGATGCGAATCTTTTATCAAAAGTGACAACAGATTCAACACCCGACATCACACCAATCGATGATTACTTTCCTGATGAATCTCTACTTTCTCTTAGTTTAATGCCTTGGTTTGCTAAAAATATCAATTTTCTTGCTTCAGGATTTTTGTCAGCTCATTGGAGTACCGAAGACAAAAGAAAATTTTTGAGCAACGTGTAAAAATTTTATTGGGATGACCCTTACTTATTCAATTATTGTCCTGATCAAATATTTTAAATATGCATTCCTGACAATGAAGTAAGTAATGTCATTAAATTTTGTCACTGTAAGGCACGTGGGGATCATTTCTCATAAAAAAAAAGGATTGTAGAAATACTAAGTCTATCTAATTTCTCATAAAAACTCTATTTTTAATTTTAAAAAATCAGATTTATATAATTTTAACTCTATTTTAAAAGATCCGGTATTAACTAAAATTTTCTATATGATAAATTGATAAATTAAAATAAACTTATTTCGAACAAGCTTGTAGCATGTTGTATTTATGTTTAATTAATTGGGAAAATTACCAACATATTATCACAAACTCCATTAATTCACTAGAACACTCTTACACTGTGATATGAAGCGAGCAGATAGAAATTTGAATTTGGAGAATTATGGAATAAATTTTTTTATCTTTTTTAAAAGAGGCCATTGCATATAAAAGCATTAAAATATATATGAAATAATTATTAAAGTTCCATTAGCTCCGCCCATATATTTTTATCCTAAAAACACTTTTATCACGAATGAATTGTTCCTTTTCTGTATCCTTATATCAAATTTATCATAGGTAGGAGTAGCCAAAGATGGGATGCAAGCTTATTTTGTTATATGAAATATTTTCATTTTTTTTTTCTTAAAACTTTTTTATTTTATTTTCAATTAAATAAAAAATAAATTACATTTGTTTTCCATAAACAAGACGATATTCAAATATGAGGAACTAATCTAATTCAATAGTTATATATCCATACACGCGCGCGCACAAAATACTTACACTCAAAACCCATACTCTCATATAATTACAAATATTTAAATGTTTTGAATGCTTATCCATTGAATAGTTCAGCCGATTTAATAATTTTTTAGTTGTATTAATAATAATTTTCATTACATCAATTTTTATTTTCTCCATTACCTTTTCAACTAACCAATATAACTATTTTTTATATACATTTTAAATTTATAACCACAAAACAAATAAGTATTACGAAACAATTATATATTTGGTAATAATGTTTTTAGAGAAGTTTAAGTTTTAATGATTCCAGTTTATTTGATTATTTTGCAACGAGAGAGTGATATTTTCATTATGTAACCTATTCAAGTATACTGATATTAAAATAAAACGAGAGAGTGATATTTTCATTATGTAACCTAATATTCAAGTATACTGATATTAAAATAAAAAAAATAGTTCTAGAACTATGTATAAATACATCAATTGTGTCAAAATGTTTAATTCGACTAAAATATCCTTTAAATAAATTTTGTTTTTATTACTTTAATTTCTTTCAAATACCACAAATTTCTTAATTTTTTTTTATCAAATTTATAATTTGTTATATACTGAAATGATTTAAATCATGAGCAAATCTTAGCTTTGTTGCATTAAATATAAAAATATATTCTTATTTCTTGTTTTAAATTTATGTATATATAAAATCAGATATGAAAAATTGTTGTGTTGATGATTCAAGTTATTATTTCATGATTTATCTAATATATAATTAGAATATTTGATTTTTTTTTGTGTGTGATTAGAATATTTCATGATATAACATGTTAGAAAGGAAGGGGATGTCGAGCTTAATACCCATATGACAAGGAATTAATAAAAACTAATAGTATAATTTAGTATTGTTAATTAAATATAATTTGCAGCAATATTTAATTATATAATTATTTTTGCTAATTCAAATTTCTTCCCACCATAACAAGTCATATGAGGTGGTGAATTTAACAAAATATATTTTGCAATTTTTTGTTATTATTAAAGTAAATGAAATAAAATAAAGAATGAGATATATAAGAAAAGTTGTGAAAAATAGATAATTGATATAATATTTTTTTTATGAAAGAATAAATAAATTAATGAAATGAAACATGTTCATTAACATGAAAGATGCTATAGGGTTAAAACATTTATCCTAAAATTCATCTTTATATGATAGTCTAGTCCAAACTATACTAATCTTATCTTATCCTTTCATTCATATTTGTCTATAATTGTGTTTCGTTCATCTAGTTAAGTTCTCACAATTGACTTGTTGTAAGTAAAGAACTAATATAAGTAGATAAATTTAAAAGCACATGATATATATAGAAAAATATTTTAAAATTTATTATTCTCGTAATAAAGAATTCACACAATACAAGTGCGGGCGCTATTCATAAAGATTGTATGCTATATAGTCAAGGCTTTCCAAGCCTATTTATAGACAAGTATAAGAGATTTCAAAGTATAAAATTATTATTCCTACTTTTTACGAAGTAGTGAGGAACTTTATTCCATATGTTTCCAGGAACTTAGTTAGTGATTTTGACTCATGTTCTTAGTGTCTTGAAGAGCAATCTTGATCATGCCCCTATGATCTGGACACCAATTCTTCATATAGCCATGATCATTACCACTGTAACAACCCACTACATTATTATAACTATAACCCATAATTTGTTTGTTTAAATGTTGGCCCTCTACTAACATTTCAGTTGTGTTTGTCTGTCATATGAGTACAAATATATTGCAAAGCCAAAATTCAATGCTTGTGGGAAGTAAAAGGATTCTTATGATATAAAAAGACCATTTGAAGATATCTTTTACCATAAAAGTCTCCTTAAAGAATCTATAAGAATAAACGATTCATCATTTTTGTTGAGTATTGAATGGACAATAAAAGATTGTGAGAAGTAAAACTTCCTACATACTTAAGTTTTTGTCCTTGTTGATTTCTACTTCATTAGAATGAGAATGTCATTCGTGTTAGCATATTTAAGATGCTTAAAAGATGACAACATATGTCACTTATAGTCCAATTCCTTCTATTCTAACATGCATATATAAAGGTTTATCTAAGATTATTAATTTGTTTAATGGCACTACATAACTTAGGATTGTGTGAACTTCATTTCCCAAGCATTTCCTTTATGCTTGGGCTAGAATACACTTTCCTCGTGACTATTATTGATAATGATTCTTCTTCACCTATGATTAGGATATTTAAAGGAACCTTAATTATTATAACCCAATTCTTTACCCTCTATTTCTTACTTTTTTAAAAAAAATCCAAAAATAATAGCAAAAAATAACAATAAATAAATAAATAACTATTTTTTTTATGTATTTGCGTTGTTTTTAACATTTTCAATGTCTTTTTAAAAGAATTAGGAATTTAAAATTTTATTAAGTCGATGTTGGCATTGCGTTTTTTTTCAAAAATATTAAAATATAAGAAAAATAAGAAAAGTAAAAAAAAAATTGAACAAGTTAAGCAAAAATGCAAAAAAGGAAAATAAGGGACCAAATTTTTTTATTTGCTTAAGAACCAAACAATTAAGAAAAAAGGAACAAATTTGTTTTGCTTATAAATAGGTGGTTGTACTACACATAAAGGAGGATGAATTTTAAAAAGAATTAGTTAGAGAAAAAATTATACACATACAAAAATATTCTCCCACCTACCAACTCACACACCTAAACAACACAAAAAAACCCTAGACCCATTATTCCTAAACTAACCATTAGCTACACAACAAAAAAAGACATCCATCTTTAACCTCCTATCTCTCAGCCAACCTTCTTTGGCCAAACGCCACCGTCTTTTTCAACTGAGACCAATCCACCACCTTCAATGACAACCCTCCTAACAAGCCTTTAACCTAAACTATAGTAAGCAACTCCTTTTCCACATAACTATCCTTTTCTCTCTAGCTTAATTGTGGACTAATAACTCCTTCTAAACAGCAACAAACAATTTCTATTGTTTTCCACCTATAAGCCACTATAACCTTAACCATCATAAGAAGTTGCCCAGACACCCAAACCAAAGCTCGCAATAACCAATCCTTTCCACCTGATACTACTTCCTCTCTCATAAGACCATCTTCGTAACATCAATCTCCTTCTCTCTTCTTAAGAATAACTTCTTTTTATTTTTTCCATCATTTCTTGGGTCTTCAATAACTAGCCTTCCAATCGATAACCTTGTTTTGCTCTCTTGGCCTCAACACCATAAGTGGTGGTGAGTTTTTCCAAGCCAATAACCAACAAAGACCCATCAATGCATGTTTCACCTTCGTAACAAACAACTATTCACTTCATCATTGATTAAAACTAGATATCAATGATACCCTACCTTATATAGCACCTCACTTATCTATTGAAACTAGACCAGCCAACAGTGAAAAAAGAAGAAGAAACAAAACCAACCTAACCATGGAAAAGGAAAGTAGATCTAAAGAAAACAAAAATTGATTGTTGTTAATGTGGTTTGGGGTGTGTGTGTGTGAGAGAGAGAGAGAGTGGTGGCAACACTCACCACTAGCATAAGAAGTGAAGAAGAAGATTTTTTAGATTCATCAATTTTCCTTTCTCATTAGTGACGATGTGTGATTCCAAGTGTCGGCAGTGATGGTGGCGTATGGAATCCACATGCCATCATTGTTTCTCCATTTCTAGCATTATATAGCAATCCCTTCAAGATATCCTCAGCCTCTGAAAGGTTTATTTTGGGATTCAGATGGTTTTTTTTTTTTGTTATGATTTGTGTTTAATTACAATGTTGTGTAAATATTTGTAATTATATGAGTGTATGGGTTTTATTAGTAAAAGAGATGGATGTGTGTTTTTGCATTTTCTTAAATGTTTTGAATACTTAAAACTAAAAAGGATAAAATAATTAAATGTTTTAAAAATATGGCTAAGTTTCTCAAAAATAAAAAATAGATAATCATATTTGTATAAATAACAAAAAACAATACATAGCATGATTTAACATCTTTAAAAATGCATAATCATATGGAGTTGAAGTTGAAGAAGATGATGCATATGGCTATAAAGGTGAAGAAGCAGTTTAAATAAAAAAGATACCATTAGACAAAGCAAACCATTAGGTCATTTGAAACCCGATTGGAAGTTTAACACTAGGTTCCAATCAGATTATATATTGTTAACATGATTACATTAGTCATCTTATTCAATTAATGCTAATACTTGTAAATCTCGTCAAGCATTCATGATTATAACTTATGTTAACAATAAATCAAGTTCCTTTCATAGCTCAGGTGTCGGTTATACCATACATTATGGGCTATGAAAGTGCCAAGCATTTGTTGTACCAAGTGTTATACAACATAAATCAAGATTAGTCAT
The DNA here is from genome assembly GCF_000495115.2 of Populus euphratica. NCBI lineage: Eukaryota > Viridiplantae > Streptophyta > Magnoliopsida > Malpighiales > Salicaceae > Populus > Populus euphratica. The sequence goes on along the minus strand of NW_011500430.1, from coordinate 146,029 downwards.
TTAACAAGCAAAGTATTAAAGAGTGAACAAGATAACAAATATAAAACATGTTAGTATCAAACATTAAAGTCCATATTAAGTTTACATTATACTTATTCTTACACCATTAGTGTAACCTTTTCACCTTGACATAATTAACTTAGCTAGACATAATGAAAGAAAGCAAAATAGATAAACAAAATAAGAACATAAAAGTTAACTAAGTAAAGGAAAGGAAATGAAAGGCATAAACTTAATATTAATGAAAACAAAGCATAAAAAATACAAAGAGAGAAAGGAAGAGCATGATCTTGATCTGGAAATCAAGATGCCTAAATGCATGGCAAATGCCTCCTTTTATAGGCCAAAAATGGGAACTATTGATTTGATGACTAATTGATAAGTGGGTGACCAACTTTTGACTTGGTGACAATCCTTATCTTCTCTTGTCTGCCCAAAACGTCATTGATAACGTCAAAACTGGAGCCAGTTGCAAACATGAAAGTTGTAGGCAATTGTCTCAGCTTTCTTGTGTAAAAACTTCAGCTCATTTGGACTTCTAGAACTCTAGATATGGCCAAAATACCGAACAGTGCTCGGGCTGGAAGACAGATTCGGGCTTCTTTGTTGTTGCTACAATTTGGACTTGATAATGGCCTTTTTAGATCTTGGGCTCCATATGAAAGTTGTAGGCCTATGTCTTACCTTTCCATCCATATAAATTTGACCTAAATCTGAGATATATAGCTCCAGATATGACCCATTTACCGAACAGTGTTCCGGTTTGGATTGCACCGACATCTCTTTTCTAAGTTTGGCCATCTCTTTATCCTTGCAATTTAAGTTCTTCAAGTCATCAATCAATCCTTTCATTTATGTGATGGACCTGCATTAAAAATAGACATTTACCACAATTTATAGGTATCTTATATTATTAGATACATTATTATAAAATATATTTTAGTTAAGGAGTTATTGATACTTCAAGTGCAAAATGATGATATAAAACCATGATAAAAATGCACTTTTATGTACTAATCAGTGATCCATCATAATAGAATAAGGAGCGAAATGTTGAATACCCTAGAGAAAAGAAAGACACCTCGATCGATGTTAAAAGTAACAATGTTACTCTTACTTCTCATAACAATGATGTTAAATGCTTTTATTGTCTGAGTTTTGGTCATATTGCTTCATAGTGTTCAAACAAAAGAGTCATAATTATAAAGCCAATAATGAGGTTGAGATTGATAGGGAGGATGAAGGGGAAAAGATGCCACCATTAGATGATGTTGATAATGTTTTTGTTAAGTAACCAATTAAGGGAGAGACATTTATACTAAGAAGAATACTATATATGTATATCATGGTGGATGATTTAGAAGATCGGAAGGACATATTCCACACGAAATGTTATGTTCATAATAAGGTATGTATCTTAATTATAAATGATGATAGTTGCACTAATATAGCTAATGCTGAATTTGTGAGAAAGTAGGCATGCAACTTACCAGACATCGCATATCTTATAAATTATAGTAGTTGAATGATGGTGGTGAAGTGAAAGTGAATAAACAGGTTTTGGTTTCTTTTTCTATTGATAAATATTGTGATGAGGTGTTATGTGATGTTGTGCTAATGAAAACTAGTCATGCGTTCCTTGGTGAACCATAATAGTATGATATGAGAATTATGCATGATAGATTGATAAATAAATATTCCTTTAAGATAAATGAAAGACCTATAACTCTTGTATCTTTAAAACCTAAGTAAATATATAAGGAGCAATTGAAATTGAAGAGGGAGTTCAAGAATATATTATTTAAAAATGAGAGCTTGTATATTAGAAAGATCTTTTTTGCTAACAAGGTTCTTCTTAGTTTTAATGATGATGTTATTCTTTAGCTTGGTATTGATTTGTTGATCTTAAAAGATGTTTTTCATGATACATATTCAAGGTTGAATCTTTTTTAAAAAGGCAGAGGATGATGTAAACCAAGTTAGATATGAAATTAACCTTAAAATATCTACTGGCCAGTTTTGTGAGATTGATAATATCTTTCAAACTGTATATCATAATGGGATGAAATTTTATAGGAAGATACTATACATATCGAATTATATTTTGATAATTTTTTAGATTAAATGGAGTTCGAGAATATATCATATATGAGGGTTAAAGTTACCAAATAAATTTTGTCAAATCTGTCAAACTAGACCTTTGCGTACTATTTAAGACATATCTAGAGACACATATGGAATTTTATTGCTTTTCAAGTTGGACTAGAAACTGGACATCCCTAAATTTCCAAAAATATATGATAGGCCTTGTAATTCATCCAGATAAGAAAGAATAACATGTTTGAAGTTAAGACTCAAAATCTACTAAGAATATGCAAAAATTAGAGATTTAGGCTACATTGAGCGATTCTAGCATACAAACTTTGTTTTTATTATTTAATTTTATTTGTTTATTTAATTTTGAATAATTATTTTTAATTTGAATTTGTTCTACCACATTAGACATTGTTTAAAGATTTATTTCATTATTGGACCTATATTAGTTGATTACTAGTTTAAGTTTATTAGCTTGCAACCCAAAAGGTGTCCATTAGGGCTAGTTAGAAAATACTATATTATGTTTCTTTATCTACAAATTTTAGCAGCAAGTTGGAGAATAAATATGAGTTTTTTTTTTGTTTATGGCAAAATAACATTTTTTTACAAAAATAAAGATCGTACATTAACTTATTAAAGATTAACTAGCTTCATGTTGTTATTCACATACTTAGGATTTTTAGATACAAGATTATCTTTGGGTCCAAGTCTTTTTATGATACCTTTGGCTCTTAGATACATGTTTACTACCTCTAGGTTTTATCAAACCTGATTTTTTATTTTCCAAGTTGTTAATCTAATTTATTGGGGGTTACTTGACCACGTGATCAAAAGGTCCATATCGAACTTTATACAGTTAATACAAGATTTTATGGTTGCTTTTCTTTTTTAAGTTTATGATATTGATCTTTTAAGTTTTGATCTTACATTGTATTATTCTATTTGAATTGATTATTTATTTATTTCATGATTGGTTATACCCATAGTTAATGGTGGATATGTATTTACCAGGATATAAAAATTTTTAAAAAACATACATGCTATTATAATGGTGTTCCACTAGTTTTAATATGTGATCATATATTGTTTATGTGGAGGTGCTACATTTTATGTCTTACTATTTGGATTTCCAAGTCACGGGCTCTTATAGTGAGTTGTTTAAAAGTAAATGGTATGTTTCTTTAAAGACTATATAACAACTCAAACTGCATTTCTTGAACACATATGTCTATAAAAAATGTTTTACTTATCTTTTCTTAACAATTAAGAACTAAGTTCCTCTATCTCTCAATATAAATCAACATGGATTTTTTTCCCTTTACTTAGTATAATGAATCAAGAACTCTCACTCTAATTGGTTTCATCTATCCATCTTTCCAGTAGGAATTTTAGTGTACCAGTTAAATATGACTCCTTTTAGGGACCGAATGAACTACTTCACCATCAGGTCTTTATAGGTTCTTTCTTTATTACAAGTCTTAATAAAATAAGCAATATATTACTTCGGATTACCTTTACCTTTAAATTGTTGGAACTTTAAAGGTTGATAGTTTGGTGATATCTTTATTTCATCAATACACTTAGTGTATGACTTGGCTAGGGAGTTCCTCTATATTGAGCATATGTATCAACAATCATATGTTGCAGTTGTTAGAGAGTAAATGAGTCCATTAATGACCCAACAATGTCTCTTAAAGCATTTTATACTACTATTTGATCATGTTACTTTTATTTTTGCTACTTTTTAAGAGCATCTTGGCTTTTTTAAAGGATCTTAATGAGCATTATTTCTAAATGATCTCTAATCATTTGGATGCTTTCAACAAATGGATTTTGGTTTTTCATTTGGTCCATCAACATGGCAATCTTAATGTCCCTTTCTTTAATAGATTTTTTTAACTCTTTCATTTTAAGAGACATCTAATTGACATGATTCTTAAAAAGTGATGCCTTGATGACCATAACTAACATTTAAGAATCAAAGTTAAATAAGGATAAATAATCTCCCCATCTCTTTATTTGAAAGAAGTTATAAAATGAGATCTAGAATTCAATTGCATGCTTGAATTTGAGTCATATGGTGGAATCTCAATTTTTTTTCTAGATCTTGAAAATGAAAGTTTCCAAACTCATATTTTAAGGAAATGACTTTTTTTTTTTCTTTTTTTAAATAATTTTTTAGTAGAAAGACCAACCTAGACTTTTCAAATTGAGTCTTTAGGTGAGTAACTAATAAGGTATCCATTTCAATACCTTAAGAATTAATTGGAGAGTTGTTTACATGCTCCATACTTTTTATTTTGGATAATATCTATGTTGACTCAAGAGATAAGAAGAAAAGAGGGTCCCACTAGGCGTGTCACAAATTTAAACACATCAAATTTCATGCATTAAAAAATACATTAAACATGGTGTTAAAATTACATAAATAAGTTTGGTTACCAAAAAAAATATTCTCTTAAGATGCTTTTTTGGTGCACAAATCATCTAATTAACATTCAAATTTGGATCTTGTTTTAGATGAGAAGATATCCACACAAGATTGAAAACTTTAACCATATAAGATTTTAACTTGATTTGATTTAATGAACATGAAGATTATTCACACGTACCCAAAAGCTTTAACAATGTGAGGTCCTTAACTTGACTTCATTCAATAATGAATATTATTCACACAAACTTCAAAGCTTTAATTGTTTGAGGTATTTAACTTGATTTGATTTGATAAAGGAAAAGACTTTGATTGTTTGCTTCCTTGTTTTAATTTGATGACGTAACATACTTTAATTCTTTGCTTTAACTTGAATATCTTTTAAAAAAACTTCCAAGTATATGCTTGAATTGTTTATTTATAGACATTTCAAATATAATTTATCTTAAATATTCTTTATCTAAATTATATTCTAGAAAAATTAATATAAAAATTATTTAAAATACCTTTAGCTAGAACAATGTTGAAGGAAGAACCATGAAATATATTTTGAATTGAATTTTTAATTTATTTTAAATGTAAATCCAGTAAATTAAATTTGTTTTATCATAAAGAACTTTAAATAATGGGTCAGACTTGTTGAGATTTTATTTTCTGGATACTAAATTAATGCCATCAAATATGTGACATCAAGAAATTCATTAACTTACTGATTGAAAATTGTTTTTAATTTACAACACTTACATAATTATTAAATGGCATATTAGTTAATCAAACCTTTTATTTATTTATTTTTTATTAAAGATTAAAAAGATGCATAATCAATAAAAAATATTTTAAAATTAAATTTTAATTAAAATTCAATGTTAAAAAAAATAATTTTTTCAAAAAAAAGCCAAGATAATTAATAAAAAATAATGAAAATTATTTTTTAATTATTATTATTATTATTATTCTACATTCATTCTTGGAACATGTGGCTAAGCAAACAGTCTTTATATTAAGTAATAAGCTAAAAGGTATAGGTGATTCATTGTTCATCTACATCTAATACATTATGGATTACACTAGTAATCCACAATGCATTCTTCTTCTCTTTTTATTTTTAATTTTTCTTCCAACTTTCTCTTTTTTCCCCGAAAATTACTTTCTTCTTTTTCTAACTTTTTTTCTTTAAAAAAAATTATACTTGTCGATTTTACTTTTTTATATTGAGTTGGTTAAAAATTTTATTTTATAATTTTTTCTTTAAAATACCGTGAATTACTAGGGTGTTTTTCCACATGGTTTTTCTATTTTATTTTTCAAAAAATTTTATTGATTTTATTTTTTTTAATATGGAGCTGATTGAAAATTTAGTTTTATAATTTTTTTAAAACATTATTGATTGCTATAGTATTTCATCGTATATTTTTTTTTGTTTTTTTATGTATTGATGATTTTATTTTTTAATATTGAGCTAGTTAAAGCTTAAAGTTATAATATGAGAGAAAAACACTGTAACTTTCCTCGTAAATTATTATAAATTTTCATAGTATTTTTTCCCACAAGGTTTTTTTTGTGTTTTTTTTTAATATTTTTTTTCAAAATTATCTTTGTCAATTTTATTTTTTTTAATATTAAGCTGATTAAAATTTAACTTTGTAATAAAACTTAATCATGTTGGAAAAGTATTATAACTTTCCTCACAAAACATTGTGGATTGCTAGAGTGTCTCTTAATATGTTTTTTTCTTATGATTTTTTCAAAATTATCTTTGTTAATTTTTTTTTTAATATTGAGATGATTGAGAATTAAAATAACAAGTCATTACAAATAAGGTTTAATCATGAGGGTAAGCACTATAACTTTCATTATAAAACACTGTGAATTTGATATAGTGTTTCCAACATGGTTTTTTTGTTTTTTTTTAAAATTATTTTTATCGATTTTATTTATTTAATATTGAATTTATTGAGAATTTAGCTTTGTAATTTTTTTCTTTAAAACACTGTGAATTGTTGTAATGTTTTCCCATATTATTTTTTTTCAAAATTATCTTTGTTAAATTTTTTTTAATATTGACTTGGTTAAGAATTATAATTACAATAAAACTAAATTATATAGGGAAAGCGTTGTAGCTTTTCTCACAAAACACTGTGAATTGCCACAATATTTGTCTAAATGGTTTTTTGATGATTTTTTTTTTCTAAATTGTCTTTGTCAATTTTATTGGAAAAAGCATTGTAACTTTTCTCATAAAATACTGTAAATTGCCACAATATTTTTCTAAATGGTTTTTTGATGATTTGTTTCTAAAATTATCTTTGTCAATTGATTAGTACTTAAAAATGCATTCTCATTAAGGATTTATGTCATCATATTGCACCTAAAGTATCATTAAATTCCCTAACAAAAGCATGTTTTATATTAGCAAGTCTAAAAATATAATATACCTTTAATTCATGGTAAATGTTCATCCTAAATGCAGGTCTATCACATAAATAAAAGGATTGATTGATGAGTTTAAGAATTGAAATTGAAAGGATAAAAAGAAGGCCAAACTTAGCAAAGTGTTGCTGGTGCATTCCAAACTCGAATACCGTTCGGTAATTTGATCATATCTGGAGCTGTAGATATCATATTTAGGTCCATTTTATATCGATGGAAAGGTAAGATATAGACCTACAACTTTCATATGGACTCAAAGACTTAGTTATGCCATTTTCAAGTTCAAATCTTAGCAACAACGAAGACGTCGGAAGCTGTCCTGCAGCTCAAGCACTATTCGGTTTTTGGCTCATATCTTGAGTTCTAGAAGTCCAAATGAGCTCTGGTTTTTTTTTATGGAAAGCTGAGACAATTGCCCACAGATTCCACAATTCAGTTGGCTATAATTCTGATGTGAGCAATGACGTTTTGGCCAGCCAACAATATCAAAAATCAGCCCACAATATCAAAAAACCAGCAGCCATTAATGTCAAAAACCAGCCACCAAATCAATGGATGCCCACCAATTCTTCAATCAATCAATAGTTCTGAAACTTAGCCTATAAAAGGAGGCATTGTCCATGTATTTAGTCATATTAATTTTCAGATCAAAGTTATCTTCTTGCTTTCTCTCTACATCTTTGTAATGTTCAAGTTTTCTTTTATGCTATAGTAATCTCTTGTTTATGCTCTTTCATTTCCTTTCCTATACTTAGTTAGCTTATATTATGTTTATGTTCTTATATTGTTTATTTGTGTTTTTCTCCTTCTTAATGTTTAGCTAAGTTAATTATGTCAAGGTGAAAAGGTTTCTCTAATGGTGTTAGAATAGGTATAATATAAACTCAACATGAGCTTTAAATGTTTATATCCAAGAAAGATTGTTATTAACATGTTTTATCTTTTTATCTTACTAATTCTTAATACCTTGCTTATTAAATGTTTAATTTAGATTTGTGTTGTATAATATTTGGTACATCAAATGCTTGATCTTTCATAGTTTTCGGCCGAAATCGTTATTATGATAGAAACTTGATTTGTTGTTAACATAAACTAGCAACATGAATGCTTGATGATATTTATAAGTATGGTATTACTTATATAAGATAATTAATATGATCATGTTAGTAATTTATAATGAGCTAATAACGAGAAATCATCCGATTAGAACTTTCTTTGTGTGTGGTTTCTAGTTGAGTAATAAAAAGAGTTTATATTATATTTATTTGAAATACCATTAGTGAATCCTATAACCTTGACATATGTTTTGTTATTGTTTAATCCTTACATCAATATCACATCCCAAAACTTTCTTCAACTCTTTTTCTGTTATTATTCTCTTCAAATCTTTTTCTTTATTTGTAATTTATATAATTCACCTCCCTGTGGTTCGATCCCGATCTTGCCGAATTATTTTACTTTGACATTCCTACACTTGGGATAAGACATCAACTCTTTGATCGTGTCATCAATTTTATTGGAAAAAGCACTGTAGTTTTCCTTACAAAATATTATCAATTACTATAACGTTTTTTTCTCATAGGTTTTTTTCCTTCCAAAGTTATCTTTATTGATTTTTTTTAATATTAAGTTGGTAAAGAATTCAGTTTTGTAATTTTTTTTTATTTATAAAAAAGCTAAATCATGTTGCAAAATCACTTTATCTTTTATAACAAAATACAGTAAATTGCTACAAATTATTTTGTTCAATCTCTAAATTTTTTATAAAAAACATAACTTTTTTTCTATCATGAAATATAAGCTTCACCATACTTTTAATTTTTATTATTTATCTAATATTAATTTATAATTATAACATTATTAAATATATTTTTTTTATAAACTTTCAAACATATTATCTCGTTGTTATCTTATATATAGTTTAAAATCTTATCCCAAAAAAATGCTTTAGCGATAGTATTTGCCTTTTAATAATTTGATTAATTGAGGTCAATTAGTTTTGAAAAAAAAAAGAATTATTTTTTTTATTTTAATTATTGATTAGAAAAAAATATAATGGAAAAATTTCTGTTGTGTTAATGTAAAATGCAATCCAAATTCCGAATCTCAAATTTATTAGATCACTCTACTAAGCGGGGTCGGTTTAACAACAATGCACTAAACTAGCCCAAGGAAAAGATTATTTGGATGCTTTCCTTCTTCCCTGTGCCTGTTTCTCTCTTTCTTCGGGTCAGAAACGCAGAAAAATATTCTGTTCGATCGCTATAAAAGGTATATATAAACAGAGCAAACTGAGACACAACTAACGTTTGAGGTATGGATCTTCTTCTAAACCTCGTTTCTTGTCTTGTTGTTCCCATTTGTTTCTTAATTCTCTGATACATAATAATTTCTCAGCAGACTCATGGAACTCTAAATAATCATGCTTGGTTATGTTTTGCTATGAATGCAATTCTCTAGTCTTAAAGAATTGAATTGAATTGAATTTTGAGTTCAAAAAACTGTTTTTTTGGTATAATTTTGCAAAATGATCAAAATGTTTTTCATTTTGGAATTATACCATATCATGGATGAGGTGAATCTGACATGCATCTTTTGTATTCGTTGGATTTTAGCCCCTCTTTGTAAGTACACACTTCAATCTATCTGCCAAAACATGACTCAGACAGACAGCAAATGTGAGCATATCACCGTTCACACTGTCACTCAGACTTCTCCATGTCCTATACTCTCATGTGTAGAGAAAGCACCTAAATATGCTCATGTTTCACTTATACCAGTTGCTGATTCACATCAAAGTTCATGCAATCAACCATCAGCATCTGGGGTCTTGCAAGATGTACACATAGTAAGATTATTGGAACTCTCCTTCCATGTACAAATGGTCTTTTCATTATTGCTATATTCTTCTTGTATATTACATAATCTTCAAGGTTGTTGCAGTATTTTCTGTTTCCTAGAACTAGATTATGCTGGAGTTCTTATATTTGACAAGTTGATGATTTGGTTATTTTATTAGTCGCCGCTGTTGATGGAGGATTTTCTTGAACTTGCTAGAGAAAACACAGAGAAGGATCTTGAAACATGTGGGGTTCTTGGTGCTTTCCTTGTAAGATTCATGTTTTTGTTCATACTCTCTGTAACTGAAATGCTTTCTTTTATAGTCTTTAGGCATTTTAACAAATGTTAATGATTTTTTATGGTTTGCACATCACATATTTGGTCTTATTCTAATTGGTTTCTAAATGAACTTCTTTAATTTATAAATTTCTCTGTTGTTCCTCTCCTTGCTATTTTCAAAGAATTGCTATCTCTTTCCAATTGCATATTCTCACATACATGCAGTAAAAAATCTGCACTCAATATCTATTTCATTTGTGGTGTAAAAGCCCCAAACCGCGGCCTCCCCCCCCACCGGAGGGAAAAACCTTTGGAATGGCAGCCTGCTTAGAAAATGTGCTAAATCTTAGTCATGTACCAGTTTGGCTGGGGTATAATCCACCACTTTTATCATGTATGCATGCTGTTATAGAGATCTTGACTAGCTATCTATATTCTTCCAATTTTTCCACTAATTAAACTACTTTCTGTGTTGGTTGTCATTGTGCTACAGCTGGTGCTTATGTTCATAATTCCACTCATCCATTTTCTTGCTGTTTTTGATAGTCTGTTTTCATAATCTTTTGGATTACTGGTTGCTAGTGATCATGCTTTGCATTGTTTCCAATCATTGATGCTATACTGGTCTGAGATGTGGAGATTAATTTGACGTGATGATTTCATATTGAATCTCGTTTCTATGCTATCCTCATGATATCAGGAGCATGGAACCTATTATGTCACCACTCTAATAATACCAAAACAAGAATCAAGTTCCTCTTCTGTGAGCTCCTGGAGCCTTTTTACTCTTTTTAATTGGGTTCAAGATGTCATTTGATGTGACGTTTATATGGCCTAATTTCTTAACCAATAACATTGACGACAGTGCGAGGCTTTAAAAGAGGAGGAGTTTTTTGCCATACAGAATGAACGTTCTCTTTTTCCTGTTGGGTGGATTCATGTATGTTTTTTATCCTGTATTTTTTTCACCTTGTAATCTCAAATATTTCTTCATGAACATGGTATTATAAGTTATATAAATTTTTCTTAAAACTAAAATTATAATGTTCTGCTTTCAGACACATCCTTCTCAAAGCTGTTTCATGTCATCAATTGACCTCCACACTCACTTTTCATACCAGGTAATTGACTGACCTGCAGATCTGTTAGTATAGATTGAGCAGTTTTCATTCTTGTTCCTGTGATTGCGCTGCACAGATTCAACTAATACTTGTCAAGCTATCATTTTAAAGATTGGCAAGGTCAATATTCTGTTTTGTCACAATTAAAGGCCTTAATCTTCTTACACTAGCACCTTTAGATTTGACTCTAAGTAATGGAATATACCCAATTGATGAATATATGCTTGGAATCTCTAGCTTTGGTTCTTGGCTGACAAGCACAGGACCTGTACTTCCCCCCTCTCCCCTATTTGGGGGAATCAGAACTATTGAGATGAACATCCATTGGGCCTGGTACCTAATTGTTACTATTAGTTCTCATCTAGTTTTTCTCTGTTCTCCTTGCATGCCGATGAGGTTAAATTTAAAATTTGACTAATCTAGTTGTTTCTGTATGCTTTCAGGCAATGGTACCTGAGGCATTTGCCATTGTCATGGCTCCAACTGATAAGTCAAGGTGTGTAATTCATTCACTGAACTATATGATTAGCCTCTGTCACTATTCAGGGCCATTTTTACTGTCCAATTCTTTTTAAATGGCTTTTTTTAAGCCTCCACTGATATTCTCTATTAACACCCTCTATTTTCCTCATAGAATCTATGAACAATCAGTCCATGTTACCGTAGACATCAGTATCTGTTACATAAGGTTAATTTGTCTTTGGTGACTTTATTTCACCAAAGATCCCTGGCACAAGTGTCATCAACTCATTCCTTTCTCGCCAACCTTCCACCTCCACCTCGAGAAACACTTATTTTCTGTTTTGCATTTGTTCTCTAATTGCTACATAAACTCTGAATCTCGTATTTCTAAATTTACTTTTGGATCTTCAGGTTGAGCACTTTGAAGGTGAAACAATAGGAAACAAGGCATTGATTATCTGTTTACTAATTCATGTACCAGTCCATTTCCAATCACGACTCAGCACAATTCAATTTCACCTAGTGATTCAGTTAATTTTCAAACAAACTATGTTCATGTTTAGAAAGTTTAAAGAGAAAAAAGCTACCGAGGTATCAAAGTATGAACAAGGCACATAAGATCAGCCATGTCATTTGCAGAAATAAAAAATACTTACCTGTAACAGCGGAATATTGGCATGATAAAATATTACAATCCTTTTATGTTTAACAACGTTTACTCCAGCAATACCTAGATGCTTAAAAGGTAAACAAAACAAAAGCAGATGGTTCTATATATCCATGTGGAGCGGATCACATTTAGTTCCATGCACCACTTAATTTTGGAATGCAGGAGCTATGGAATATTCAGGTTATCTGAACCAGGTGGCATGCGTGTTCTGAAAGAGTGTGAAGAGTCAGGGTTTCATCCTCATGGAGAACCAGCAGATGGGAGCCCCATTTACGAGCACTGCACCAATGTATACACAAATACTAATCTGAGATTTGAAATCTTTGACTTACGCTGATCTATCTTATTGGTCTGCAACTACATGTGCATGACGGCACAGATCCAGGGTTCAAGTTAACACTAACATGACCCTAGCCACTACTTGCAGCAAATATGGGTTGAGGTATCAAGACATGATACCAGGGAATGCAGATATATATATATATATATATGAATTGAATCAGCGCTTTCCTTGAATGGCGGTGTTTGTGGTTTCTGGCTGTCATAATAATGAGTTCATGACTGTTCATGAAATCAAGAGATGAATGCTTCCTCTTTAATATGTGTATCTTGATCAGATTATGCCCAGTGTTTTCCTGATTTTATTGACCTGCAGAATATGAATATATATTTTTTACTGGATGACAAGACTTATATGCCACCTTCAATGGGGGTGTCTTATTCCAAAGTGTGTATAAACTTATAAAGCGTTCAATCACAAACTACGTTTTGGTATTTTGTTTGCTGATTTGTTTTAATACCCTCGGCTCATAGGTTCAGACACACAGGCAGAACCATGTACTAGATTTAAAGAGAGTAAGAGCATTGAGATGGTTAAGTTAGTGTTAAATTCAGGAGTGTTAATTCATATTAACATGTCATATTCAGGATGTATTAAGTTAGTGATGTCTTCGAGCATGAGTTGTATAGTTAGTGTTAAATCTTCAAAGATGAATTTATCATTAAATTTTAATCAGCGTATTAAGCAAGGTAGCACAACACAATTCACGTTGACCTCTTTTAATAAACAGTTCATGTCAAGTTGATATAATCATTGAACTCAAACTTTCTCATAAAAGACTAATTGTTTTGATAGGGGCTCAATAAAGTTTTGCTAATAATGTTGGCTTCCGCATCTAGCAGTAATTTTTTCGAAACCCCCATTACATTGGACAGTTTAATTGTTTGTGGTTATGGCTATTAACAGAGATGAACACTTGCTCAACAGAAGGATTCATGTAAACATGTAAGAGAGATGCCAAGAATGGAGCACGATCTCTCTTAACAAACTAGCTATGTCTTGAGTAGTGAGCAGGTGTTGATCAAGTATTAACATAACTCCTAAAAAAAGCAAAGTCTAATCAACTTCGACTTTACAAACCTCTAGTTTAGAAACTAGTCTAAAAAGGATGAATGTTCCTGCTGAGATCGCTAACGTTGGTGAAAAAACCAAAGATATCCCGCCGGTATGGCAAATATGATTTTTGTTTATCCCCATCCTTGATCGCTCTGTTCCTCAGATAATGCAGTTCGTGTGCTGACGAAGACGACGACGACACCCTTTTACTGCTCTGCTCTTTTCTCTTCACAACCCCCACATCCTTCTTCTTCGTCTTCTTCTCAGCACCTATCTTTTCGGAAGTAGCAGCTGTTGTTGTTGTTGTTGTTGAAAGATGTTTAGAAGTAGAATCTTCATGATTGAAGAAGACGAAGGCATCCTTTCCATCACTGTTACTTCGAAGAACAAATTCTCGAAACCTCCTAAGCTTCGAGAACCCCGTGGAGTTGCTCTTCCTGCATGTCTGTTGATCCGGCAAGGCTTTGCTACCCCCTGTCCACACGCAGCACGGTCCCTCAGCTTCGTTGCGTTCTTCCACGAACATGAACGGACCTCCTCCTCCTGCTGCTGCTGCTGCTTTATCATCATCAATGAACTGGGGACCACCATCTCGGTTGAATAAAGGGAAAATGGGCCTGATCTGCCCGTTTTGGAATATATCATCAGCTGATATCAGCGATCCCGATGGGTTTGTGCATAAGAAACTGAACTCTTCTTCTTCTTCTTCTTCTTGATCTCGTACTACTGGTGGTGGATGTGGATTCTTGTTGTAAGAAACCAGCTCATTTTCTGCAGACTCGGTTGCTGCAGTAATGGAGCGTTCATTAACCTTCGGACTCACCTGCATTGCTCAACCACTCCGAAAAATTCAATTATCTCTCTAGGAATTCAATTTCTTGTTCGAAAGAGAAAGAGGTTGGCTCGTACCTTAATCTTTCAATAAATAAATAGAGGTAGGTAGATGGAGCCAGTTTTATTTATTGACCATGACTAAATTGAAAAGGCGCGTAAGAAGCCGAGTGCCGATTTGTTCTGTGGGTAACCCGAAATATCGTTAGTACTTTCGATCCATCGACTATTCTTGGACTTTACATGTTACCCCCGCAAGTAAGCGTGTTTGTTGACTCACTAATTTTTTTTTTTTTTTAAGAATAATGAATTTTACTAGAAGTTCCTAGTTATTGACCGCCGTTTCGTCACCTTTTTAATAATAATAAAAAAAAATGCACTGGCTTTGTGTCAATTGCGAAAAGTTGACGTGTTTAATAAAGTAAATAGAAAATAAATGTCATCAGAAGTTTTTGACATTAATTAAAAGTTTTTAACATTAAGTAAAATAATGTACTGGCTTTTTGTCAATTGTAAAAAGTTGAAGTGTGTTTAATAAAATAAAACTAGAATTATAATATGAAAAAATAAATGTCAAAAGAAGTTTTTAACAGAATATAAATGTCAACAGAAGTTTTTAACATTAATTAAAAGTTTTTAACATTAAGAAAAATAATGTACTGGCTTTTTGTCAATAGTAAAAAGTTGATGTGTGTTTAATAAAATATATCTAGAATTATAATATGAAAAAATAAATGTCAAAAGAAGTTTTTAACATTAATTAAAAGTTTTTAACATTAAGTAAAATAATGTACTGGCTTTTTGTCAATAGTAAAAAGTTGATGTGTGTTTAATAAAATATATCTAGAATTATAATATGAAAAAATAAATGTCAAAAGAAGTTTTTAACATTAATTAAAAATTTTGTTAGGAAGTTAAGAAATAAATATATATACATCATGACATATGATCTTGTGTCATGAAAAGCTCTTTATTTTTTTTTATTTAATTATATAAATTTTTTTTTGGGTAAAAAATTAATAATTTAAATTTTATTGAAACAAATTTGTTTAATTTTAATTCCTCATTTTCTTATTAATATATTTTTTCTAACAAAAAAGTATAGCAGTTATGTTATTAACCGATTAAAAATTGAAAGCAATTAAATAAATATTAAAAAAAGTAAATCATTTAAGGTGAGGATAAAAAGGCACTCAATTATATTATTAATACAATTTCTCTATTTTTTTAACATTTATTTATCAATATAATTTTTTTCTAAATAAAACCTCTTCAGAACTATAAAAAGCAAGTTTTAATAAAAATATAAAAAATCTTTTAATAATTTTAGTGCTCTTTAATGTTTTTATTAAATTGAGAAGTTGATGTGTTGATTGCTATTTGTATAGATAGACAAGATGTCATCTACTATTCCACATTTTAGCTATCAAAAAGTCAAGACTTAAATTTTAGGGTCCAAAAAACTTATTTTCAAAAAATTTTTCACTTGAAGACATCCAAGAAAGACCTATTGGCCTCAATAAATTTATTTTTTAACATTAAATCACCCATTAATCCATCAAACAATAAAAATTAACCTGAATCAAAAAGAATTTTTGAAGCCTAGTCTATTTATTATAGCAAGATGAAAGATTTAAAACATCTAAATAATACTTTTCTCATAATAAAGAACCAATGATATCAAATTTATCCTTTTTATAGCCATAAAGTGGCCAACTCATAATTGAATCTCTCTTTTTCTATATTTGAGTGACTTTCCTTGTCATTTCTCTAAAAATAAATAAAACAAAGTTTTGAACTAGAATTAAAAACCATAAAAAACAAAGGACCAAAATTTTAAAAAAGTGCACCTCATGAACAATTAATAAAAAGGAAAAAAGTAAGCTTTTATGTTAAATTTGATCCCTAAAATTTTAATTACTTTTAAATAATAAAATTGAATCATATTATACCAAATTGAGCAACAACATAATATCATTATATATTTTTCAAGACCACGAGAACTTCAAAGCAAGCTAATTATTGCACCCTCACCAGCGGAGCGCGACGATCCTAGATTGATTTTGGGGTTTTTTGGTTTGATTTATGGATAAAAAAGTCGTCACCTAGTATTTTGGTCCCTAAAAACCTTAACTGGTCTTTTAGAGATTATAAGGTAAATGATTGATTACATAAAAGAAAGGTATTAGCACCCCTAGTATGCCCTACCTAAGGTAAACTGCTTGGTGTTTGGTTTGCTTTATAATTGCTATGGTTTTGTTGTATTGGTATTTTATAATCCCATCAATTTTTTTTATATTTGATTCAAACTAAATTTATTAAGATGAAATTTAAAGATATTTCATGTGCTTTAAAAGCTCATTTTTCCCTTAGTATTTTAAGAGTTTGCGACTCGTAAATCACAAGGAGAAGAGACAAAAATTTAAAAATCTAGGGTGTTTTAAAAACCTATTTTTACCTTAGTGTTTTATACTCTCACGACTCGTAAACCGTGGAATCAAGTCTTCTTTCAAGGATGTGTGATAACTTATTATTCCTAGAAAATTATTTTGAATATTTACACTTAGGGTTTCTTTATCCAAATATTAACAGTGAATTATAAGAAGTTATTCCCAATAATATTTTAGATATTCATCCCTTTGTGATTTCTTTATCCAAACATTAATGGTAAATAATAAATGAATTTGACCAAAAAATGAGATTTTTTATTTTTTAGAATATTGGTCAATACCCTTTGAAGTTTTACAAACATGTTGCAAAATCTATAAATGCAAGAAAATAATTTTTGTTGTGTTTAAGAAATCCACAAGGGCTTATAAATAGTCTAAATATATCTCTATTTAGGCAAGATTCAATGATTAATTTTAGGATGCAAATCCCTGCTGATCTGCAGTAAACAAAACACAAAAGGAAACTAAAATATCCTAATTCCTATTCTGATTTTAGCTCTTAGTTTCCATTTATCAAAGGGTGGTATAGTTCCTTTCTTTCCTTCCATAACTAGGACCATGAGGCAACAACTGTTTCCTTTGAAATGAGAAAATAAAAACATGGTTTGTAGCTCTCTAATTAGCAAGACAAACATGGAAACCAGTAGGAAATTTACAAAGAAAAAAAGGAAAGAAATCAGATGGGTAAGGGTGTATGCTGCAAAGTCTTATTTTTTTTTATTTGGTGTGGTAGAAATTCTGTCATTTATGATGATCCAGGCCCCCTCTCCATCTTTCAATATCCTTCTTCATTTAAATCCCTCACTTTAGCACCTTTTGATTCAGTCCTTGGTTCAAAAAAAAAATCCTTCAAATCAGGCCTGCGAACTTCGGCTAAACCCTTCTTGCAGCAGGATTCTCTGCTTTCACATTCAAATAGGAATATCTTGAGCTTGTGATATTGAAATCATACTATTTAAAATCCTAAATTTGATTAAAGATTCAAAATGAGATAAAATCATTTTAGAGAACAAGATTTAGCAGTAATCTTGTTGGTCAAAAAGGGTCTACTGATCTAATTTAGAAACGACAATGCCAAGCATCTCGATATAAATGATAGTATAACCTAAGAATAAATCAATAACATTTGTGACAGAAATAAGTTTTTTTAGTGCAAAACTCAGGTCAGGATCCTTCTCGTGGTAGAATTCTCTACTTTCATGTTAGATATTCAAACGGGAATATCTTGAGGTTCTGATATCGAAATCAAGCGATTCAAAAGCCCAAAGTTATCTATGCGTCTAGGACTACAACTTTTATGAAGGAGTTGAAGTGAGATAAAATCATTTTAAAAAACATAATCTGACAGTAATCTAGTTGGTCATAAAGGTTCTTGATCCGACAATGCTGAGCATCCAAACCTAACTAGGAGTCTGCCCTAAGAACAGTGATCCCCAGAACCTAATAAAGGTCTAAATCAATTTTTCAACATGTCATGAGTGATAGAATATAGCTAGGATGATCAGATATCGTACAAAACCAAGTCAGAATCATAACCTAAGTTAGAACAAAAAATTACAACACAGCAGAGCCATTTTTTTTAGTGCAACTTTTGAGATGTTTATCCAACCTTAAAAGCCAGATACAGAAGGAACGAATTTAGTATTATGAAGACTCCTAATCAATCTAAGAAAACATGATGATTTTGGCAGCTAAGGGGAAGGATAAAGAGAGTAGAAAAAAAGCTCAAACAGGGTTTTAAAAAAATATATTTCTTTTTCTACTTTTGTCAATCTTCCAATAAACATGAGTTAAACTCCTACACTCAGTTCAAAAGAGGTATACACCGTTTCCAGTACGTGGGATCCAAAAATGAGTAACAATAGTTGCCCCCTCTTTACAATGCTTACGAAGCAAGACTTGTAAAGTGCTTCGTGTAGTAAGTGTTGTAAAGATAAATTGTCTGATCATGTTAAAAATCAGTGCTTTTTCTAAAAATGATCTCAATATCGCGTGAGAGGCCCTTTTATAAATTCTTAGAAAACTCCACGCTTTTCTAAAAAACGGTTTCAATTGTGACCGACCCTTCCTAAAATTCTTTAAAAACTCCACGCTTTTCTAAGAAATGGTCTTAATATTGGATGACATGTCCATCTTAAAATTCTTAGAAAACTCCACGCTTTTCTAAGAAACGGTCTTAATATTAGGTGACCTACCCCTATTAAAATTCTTAGAAAACTTCATGCTTTTTTAAGAAACGGTTTCACGATCACGTAACTAGCCCTTTTTAAAAATTTTAGAAAACTCCATACTTTTCTAAAAAATGATCTCAATATCAGCTGATCTGCCCATCTTAAATTTTTTAGAATATTTTTCTAAGAAATGGTCTCAATATCAAGTGACCAGCCCATCTTAAAATTCATAGAAAACTCCATGCTTTTCTAAGAAACAGTTTTAATATTAGGTGATCGGTCCTTTTTAAAATTCTTAGAAAACTCCAGCTTTTCTAGGAAATGCTCTCAATAATATGTGACCTGTCCATCTTAATTTTTTTTTAGAAAACTCCATGCTTTTCTAAGAAATCGTTTCAATATCGGGTGACTTGTCCATCTTAATTTTTTTTAGAAAACTCCACGTTTTTCTAAAAAATGATCTCAATACAAGTGAGTGACCCCTCTTAAAATTCTTAGAAAACTCCATGTTTTTCTAAGAAATGGTTTCACTATCAAGTAACTGGCCTTCCTTAAAATTCTTAGAAAACTCCATGTTTTTCTAAGAAATGGTTTCACTATCAAGTAACTGGCCTTCCTTAAAATTCTTAGAAAACTCCATGTTTTTCTAAGAAAGGGTCTCAATATTGGGTGACTTGCCCATCTTAAAGTTCTTAGAAAACTCCATGCTTTTCTAAGAAACAGTCTCAATATCACGTGACTAGCCTATCTTGAAATTTTTAGAAAACTCCACGCTTTTTTAAGAAACGATTTCAATATCAGGTGATCAATCCCTCTCAAAATTCTTAGATAACTCCATGCTTTTCTAAGAAATGATGTCAATATCAGGTGACCTATCCATCTTAAAATGTTTTTTAGAAAACTCCACGCTTCTCTAAAAAATGGTCTCAATATAGGGTGATCGACCCCTCTTAAAATTCTTAGAAAACTCCATGCTTTTCTAGGAAACGGTTTCAATATCAGGTGACTAACCCCTCTTAAATTCTCATTAAACTCTATACTTTTCTATGAAATGGTTCAATCTTAAGTGACTTGCCCATCTTAATTTTTTTTAGAAAATTCCACGCTTTTCTAAATAATGGCCTCAATATCAGGTGACTAGCCCCTCTTAAAATTCTTAAAAAACTCCATGCTTTCTAAGAAACGGTTTCAATATCGGTGACTTGTCCATCTTAAAATTTTTAGAAAACTCCATGCTTTTCTAATAAATGGTCTCAATATCAGGTGACCTGCCCATCTTAAAATTCATAGAAAACTCCACATTTTTTCTAAGAAACAGTCTTGATATCAAATGACCTTCCTATTTTAAAATTTTTAGAAAACTTCAACACTATTTTAGAAAAATTCAAACTATTCAACACTTTTTCTAAACAATGGCCTCAATATTGGGTAACCTGACCGTTTTAAGATTTTTAGAAATACTCCATGGTTTTTTTCAAAATATAATCTCAATATCGAATGACTTACCCATTTTGAACTTCAAAAGAAATCATCTTATCTCGAGGAATGAAGCAATGCTGGTTCACAATTCCTATCATTTTCCATAGTTTCATTGACCTTAGATTTTGTACCTCAATAGTTCCCAAAAACTTGGAAACTTATTTTGTCTTTCGTCACACCTTTTCATGCCAAGTTAGTGTTATGACAATATAGCATGCATGTTTTTTGTTACCTATTTTGGAAGCATAGGTCCCCCTTTTTATTGTTGCCTTCTTTGAGCTCTTGTTTTTATTTGTTTGGCCGGCCTATCCACTTTAACCAACATGTGCTCCATGTGCTGCATTTCCTACCTCTTTCATGCTTGATGAAGAGATCTCCAGTTCCTTATGTGGCCCTTTCTTGCTCCATTGAGTATTGTCCTTTCTTATTATTTTAAAATGAAAACTTAAAAGATTTGGTTTTGTTCACGAAAACTGAAACTTTCAATGCAATTAGCAATTCTTATAAAAGATGTTTTTTTAGAAGTTTTTATGATGATACCCCTTTGGGCTTTTGTTTACTATAGACCCCTATATGTACTTTTTGCCCCCAGTATGGTATGCAATACTTGTTAGTTTTAAAATTGGTTTGGTTCCTTCCAATTGATGGAGTCATTTCCTTATTCATTTATAAGAAAAGAGTGTGTTTAAGTAAAAGATTTCAAATGTTATGAGATCATGCGATTTATGAAAAAAAGGTGCTTTTCAGAGAGAAATAATGGTCGAACTTTATTTTATTGATTAGAAAATTACGAAAGATATCAAGCGTAATATTTTCTTACAGAGTCAAAATTCACTAGCCTAATTAGATTTTCTCCATCCATTCTAGATAATAGCAAAGCTCCTCTCGAGAATGCTTTCTTCACAACGTAAGGGCCCTCATAGTTTGGCGCCTATTTACTCTAATCTTCTCCTGGTAAAGGCAATGCTTTTTTCAGGTACAAGTACTCCTTCATGGAATCCTCGAGGTCAAACCTTCTTGTCGTATGATTTGGCCATTCTTCTTTGGTAAAGTTGATGATGACATTTTGGGTAGACAAGAGAAGTAAGGATTATCACTAAGTCAAGAGTTGACCACCCACTCATCAATTAGTCATCAAATCAATAGTTTTCAATTTTAGCCTATAAAAGGAGACATTTGCCATGCATTTAGGCATCTTGGTTTCCAGATCAAGATCTTGCTCCTGTTTTCTCATTACATTGCTTAAGTTTTGCTTTCATTAATATCAAGTTTATGTCTTTCATTTTCTTTTCTTTACTTGGTTAACTTTTATCTTATTTATGTTTTTATTTTGTTTATTTATGTTTTTTTACTTCATTATGTTTAGCTAAGTTAACATAAAGGTGAAAAGGTTACACTAATAGTGTAAGAATAAGTATAGTGTAAACTTAACATGGACTTTAATGTTTGATACTAACATGTTTTGTATTTGTTATCTTGTTCACTCTTTAATACTTTGCTTGTCAAATGACTAATCTAGATTTATATTGTATAACACTTGGTACAATAAATGTTTGGCACTTTCATAGTCCATACTGTATGGTATAACTGACACCTGAGCTATGAAAGGAACTTGATTTGTTATTAACATAAGTTATAATCATGAATGTCTGATGAGATTTACAAGTATTAGCATTAATAGAATAAGATAACTAATGTCATCATGTTAACAATTTATAATCTAATTGGAACCTTCTTTGTGCGTGGTTTCCAATTGAATAATAAGAGTTTATACTATACTTGTTTGACATACTATTAGTGAATCCTCTAACCTTGACATTTATTATTATCATTGTTTAATCCTTACGTTAATCTTCCATCTCGAAGTTCTCATCAACTTCTTCTTCTTCTTCTTCTACTACTACTACTACTACTACTATTACTATTACTATTATTATTATTAGTATTCTTATTACTATTAATATTAGTATTACCACTATTATTGTTGTTATTATTGTTATTGTTGTTGTTGTTATTTATAATTTGTACAATTAACCTCCATGTGGTTTGACCTTGGCCTTGTCGGGTTATTTATTACTTCGACACTCTTACACTTGATAGAAGACATTAATCTATTGGTCATGTCAATTACCAACCTCTTCAAAATCTTCTTGTTAGTTTTGGATGCCCCCCTAGATATGTCTGGTTTTGGATGAAATTCTCAATATCATAGTACCAAGGGTTTCCATCTATTTCTCTTTCAACTATGCAACAATGAGCTCGGTTATTTCTGATACCAATGTGTACCGACTGTACCCTATGCCCAAAGTCTACTTTAGCCATAGAAGCTAGTGTGACCAAAGCATGAAGAAAATAGTTTCCTTCCTTTTCTAGATGGGTGAACTTTATTTTGTCAAATTCTATAACAAATTTAGACAGGTATTCTTGGTAAGGTCTCAACTTCTCGCCCTTGGTTTGCCATTTTCCTTTCACTTGGCAAATAATGAAAATCAAGTCTCCATACATATCTATCTTTCTAATATTCAGCTTTAATATCACCTTTAAAACAAGAATGCAAGCTTTATACTCCTATGTTGTTATTACACCCAGACTGCAATTTAACTAAAATCGAATACTGCTTTTTATTAGAAGAGATTATCATTGCATCAGCTCTGTTACCACATATGTTTACAGCACCATCAAAGTACATAGTTCATCAATCTAATTTCCCTTTCTCATGAGGTACTGCTTGATTTTTTTGAAAGCTTCTTCGATAGTATTCTTTTCTAAAAAAAATTTTAAATTGAAGATTCTAAGCAGTTTTGACAGTTCGGAGATGATCTTATCAGATCTTAAAGGAAAATAAATCCTATACAAATTGTTTAGAAACTTAGTTAACATTTCATATTCCTCCATAGTGGGACATAGGTCTATACTTCTAAAAAAAAACAATGGTAGTTTGGATCCTAAAAATGAACCAAGGCTCCCACAGTTGGGCTTAAAACTTCTACCTTTGCAATTTCCACTAAACATATGTATTTCATAAAAAATGCATCCTTATCCACATTTTGAAAGTAAGTCATTAACTTATTCACCTCATTCATAATGCAATTTAGGTTCTTGATTGGTGACAGTTTCTTAGCATCGCTTCTAAGATAGTCACTTTCAATTAATTGTGACAGTTCAGAATTTTTCCCATATTTTATGATGGAAAATTTAGCAATAGTGGTCATTTCCTTCACAAGTCCTGCAATTCAAGTTGCCTTCGGTTAGACTTATTTTGATGCAAAAGATATTATGAAGCATACACCCTAAGGATATGTTCTAGTTCTTTTACGTGAGATATAAGGTAGGTTTACTACTTGGTCTTTAAAAAAGATCTCTTGCTATCCTAGTGATCACCCTCATTAAGGCAATATAGGGGTTCAGTAGATAATGGGATGGCACGTGTACCAATCACTATCAGTCTAAACACTCAGCAAAGAGTTGGGGTTTACACAAACTTAAACCTTGACTCACGTCATAAGGCAAGTTGCTAGTTCCTTAACTTAAAGTTAAATATATGGGCCCTCAAAAAGATAATAATAATAAAGTGATGCATGACTATACCATGTATGACAAAATGTAAAGATACATGCTAAAACTTTTAAACAAAGTAAACCATTTATAACAATTAGAGAACAAACAATACATAACATAAAAAAACAAAATTACCAAGCCTAGTCTTAGGGTCCCCAGTGAAGTCGCCATCCTGTCGCACCCTCGCCAGCGATGCACGACGTCGTGGTGATCCTTGATTGATTTTGGGGTCTTTTGTTTTGATTTGTGGATAAAGGAGTCACCACCTAGTATTTTGGTCACTAGGAATCCTAACTGATCTTTCAGAGATTCTAAAGTAAGGGACTAATTGTGTAAAGGAAAAGTATTAGCACCCCTAGTATGCCTTGCTTAAGGTAAGTTGCTTGGTGTTTGATTTGCTTTATAATTGCTATGTTGTTGTTGTTTTGTAATCCCAATAGTTTTTCTAGGTTTGATTCAAACTAAATTTATTAAAATAGAAATTTAAAGAGATTACATATGCTTTAAAAGCTTATTTTTCCCTTAGTATTTCAAGAGTTTACGACTTGTAAATCACAAGGAGGAGGGTCAAAAATTTATAAATTTAGGACGCTTTAAAAACCTATATTTGCCTTAGTGTTTTATACTTTTACGGGTATTCTAAATGTGAGATTGATATTTTTATTAGAAAAAAGATTCAAACCTTAAAAAAAATATGAAAAAAAAATCATAAATCTCTTTTTCTTTCTTTTATTTTTTTCCAAAAAAAATCAATAGGTCTGGCTGGGTCACTTGCCCAAGTAAGTGACCCAACTAGACACAAGAAAAAAAAAAGGGCGCAATCCTCTTAATAAAAGTAAAATGCATGTAAAGAGACCATGTTACTATTCAAGTGAATTAAAAGTCACTTGAACAGTGCAAACACAAAGCATAAAAATAAATGTTGCAAGAGGTGAAGAGAAAACAAACCTAGGAACAGAAGCGAAGAAGATGTAGCAACGTTGAAAGCGTGATGGTTGATCTGTGTTCATCTGTTTCAAATCTTTTCCTCCTACTCTGTATTTGCATCTATTTTTCTGGTTTTTTTCTTTCCTCTACGTCTTCATCACTCTCCCTCCAATGGGTTCCTGTACTTTTTTCTTCCCTTTTCTGCAGATTTTATATGCAGAAAAATGAAGCAAAGATCGACAAGTAGTCCCTACTTGTTTATGGTTTCTCTTCTTTTTTGTTTTCTTTTTTCTCTTTTTTCTCTTCTACTGCATGCCTTCCTAATCTCACAGTAGCGCAAGAATGAAAGAAAGAAACTCCCTCGTTCTTTATTTTTTTTCTACTGCCTGCCTCTCTTGCACTTTTTTTTGTCTTTTTTTTCTTTTTTTTCTTCCCCACTAGGTCATTAAAAGGGCTTATATATAGTCTAAATATATCTTTATTTAGTAAAAATTCAATGCATTAATTCTAGGATGCAAATCCCTGCTGATTTGCAGTAAAGAAAACACAAAAGAAAACTAAAATATCATGATTCCTATTCTGATTTCCACTGCTAGTTTTCATTGATTAAAAGGTGGTACATCTCCTTTCTTTCCTTCCATAGCTGGAACCATGAGGCACCAACTATTTTCTTTGAAATGAGACAATAAAAACATGGTTTTTAGCTCTCTAATCAGTAAAACAAACATGGAAACCAGTAGGAAATTTGCAAAGAAAAAAAAGAAAGAAATCAGATGGGTAAGGATGTATGCTACAAAGTCTTATTTTTCTTATTCGATGTGGTAGAAATCCTATCATTTATGATAATCCAGCCCCCCTATCCAGCTTTCAATATCCTTCTTAAATTAAATCCCTCATTTTAGTACCTTTTGATTCAATCTTTGGTCCAAAAAAATCTTTGAATCAAGCCCATGAACTTGGGCTAAACCCTTCTTGCGGTAGAATTCTTTGTTTTCACATTCAAATGAGAATATTTTGAGCTTATGATATTGAAATCACATGATTCAAAATCCTAAATTTATCTATACATCCAGGACTATAACTTTGATGAAGGATTCAAAATGAGATAAATCCTTTTAGAGAACAAAATATGGTACTAATCTGGTTGGTCAAAAAGGGTCTCCCAATCTAATTTAGAAACTGACAATGCTAAGCATTCCCGATATAACTAAGAGTATGACCTAAGAATAAATCAATAAAATTTATGACAAAAATAGAGTTTTTTAGTGCAAAACTCAGGTCAAGATCCTTCTCGCAACATAATTCTCTACTTTCTTGTTAGATATTCAAATGGGAATATCTTAAGCTTCTAATATTAAAATCAAGAGATTCAAAAGCTCAAATTTATCTACGCGTCCAAGACTACAACTTCAATGAAGGAATCAGAATGAGA
This sequence comes from Populus euphratica, assembly GCF_000495115.2. NCBI lineage: Eukaryota > Viridiplantae > Streptophyta > Magnoliopsida > Malpighiales > Salicaceae > Populus > Populus euphratica. The sequence goes on along the minus strand of NW_011500430.1, from coordinate 119,454 downwards.
TAAAATCATTTTAAAGAATATAATCTGGTAGTAATCTAGTTGGTCAAAAAGGTTCTTGATTTGGCAATGCTAAGCATCCATATCTGACTGAGAGTCTGTCCTAAGAACCATGATCCCTAGGACCTAATAAAGGTGTAGATTAATTTTTCAACATGTCATGAGTGACAGAATATAGATAGGATAGTCAGATATCGTACGAAACTAAGTCAAAATCAAAACCTAAGTTGGAATAAAAAATTGTAATAGTAGTAGAACCAGTTTTTTTTTAGTGCAACTTCTGAGAGATTTTTCCAACCTTAAAGACCAAATAAAAAAGGAACGAATTTAGTATTATGAAGACTATTGATCAATTTAAGAAAACCTGACAATTTTAGCAATAAAGAGGAAGGATAAAGAGAGTAGAAGAAAAGCTCAAACACAGTTTTTTAGCAAACATGAGTTAAACTCCTACACTCAGTTCAAAAGAGATATACACCGTCTCCAGCATGTGGGGTCCAAAAATGAGTAACAACACAAATAAAATAAATTATCATCCTCAAATCCTAGTAAATGCAATGTATGAGGATGAAATAAAAAAATAGATGCGAAAATAGAAAATGTTTTAAAAAAATAGATAAAAAGAAAACATTATTTCAATCTATAGTATTTTCTTCCATAATCTATGTGAAATCAATAGCTTATTTAATTTTTTTAAATATAATTATAGTTCTGTTTCCATTAATAACAATATCTTTGTTTCTTTATTATTATCTCATTATTGAATTATCTCCAATTTAGGGATTTTGCTTCCCTAAATGATAGTATTACTATAGTTGTTAAATCTAGCTTGATCTCATGAGTTGGTTTTGAAACTTGGTGACTCAAAACCTAACTTGGGGTCGGAGTTTAATTTGAACCTGAAAAGACAATGATATAATATGTCATCACCTAAATTTCACCTTTTATAAAAATAAACAATTTGCATTAAAAAATGTATTGGTAAAATTTGGTAGATTTTTGAAGAAAAGCATAACTATTATAAGATAATTAAAATAAAAAAAAGTGAAAAACACAATTAGGGATAAAATTACACAAATAATGAATTTTCAAAAAGCCATGACTGGACAAAACAATTAAAAAAGACTAAGGATAATTTTAAGGGACAATTAGAGGTTTAATTGAAAAAAAAAATTGAATATAAAAGGGTTGAAAATGGAAGAACTACATCAATTAAAAGACTAGGGACCAAAATAAAAATTGTGGAAAAGTTTGATGGTTCTGTTAATTCAATCAATGGCTTAATTAAAGAAGAAATTGAAATTTAGAGTTAATTTAATAAAAAAATAATTATTTAAATTAAAAAGGTTCAATTAGTTTAAATAGGGACATACTTGAAATGAAATTTAAGACTAAAGTCAATTTGGCTACAATTGCGAATTAAAAGACCAAGAACTATGCTATAAGATGCATAAAAATATAAGGACCAAATCAAGTTGGAACATGAGTGAAATTAAAAAAAAAAAAAAAAATTAAAGGAAAAGGTTTGATTGTTAGCTGAATTGAATATGTGTACAAACCAAGGATTAAAATAAAAAGAATGTTTAAAGTTTCAAATCTAAATTAGACTATTTAAAATGGTGTCGTTAATTTTCAACCCAAAATCCTAAATTAACCCCCAAAAAAATAACATCGCTCAATTTTAAATGAAAGGGTGAGTTTCATAAGAAATAATGTTTTAATAAGTAAGAAAAAGGAAAAAAAACAATGTTATTTTAGACAACACTATTCAGTGTCTTTTTCCTTTACCCAACCAATTCACAAGAGTCAATGTTATATAGTACCACTCTTCATGCTACTTTATGCCTATTATCCTTTAGCAATCAAGACAAACAACATACCTAACCCTCTCATTGACACACTCTTGGTAATCTCAAGCTAGAAACTTATAATTTTCAACGCCAAATTGATTAATACAACAACAACAAAACAATCATTACCCCTACCATTCATAAACTATAAATATATGACCTCACCATTTTACCAGCCTGGGATTTAGGCAAGAAGAAATAAAAATTTTAAAGAACAACTATGATGGCTTCTCAAAGATCAAGGTTGTTGATCTTGCCAGCAAAAAGATCTAAAGGTTCTATTTTTATATATACAAAGGATCACCAAAACCCTTTATAGACTAGGAATAATAGAGTAGAAGAGTGGAAAGAATAGGAAAAAAGAAAGGGAAATAAATGAAAAGAGAGAAAAAAGACAGAGATAGAGAAAATAAGAAAGGAAAAAAAAAAGAAACAACAAGGAAGGAAATGGTGGAGGAATAACTGGAAAAAAAAAGAAGAAGAAAATTTTGAACATGAGACCTACATCTTCTGCTACAAAAATAACCTAACCATAAAATCCCTCCTAGCCTTCAATAAGACAACCATAAACTCTAAAAAAAAAAAAAAACTTAGAAGGCCTCATTAATAGTTTGCACACCACATCAACATTTCCAGATGTCAAAACTGGTCCTGATTTTGATAAAAGTAAAAACCAAAAATAGTAGAGAACTCCTTTGGGTTAAGGACTTTATGAGCATACTTTAATCAAGTTGGAGGAGTTCTATGTAAACCCCAAGGTTAAAATTCTACAAAAATATTTCCTTGTTAGAAGATATTATTTAAGTTAAGTTCTTCAATCATCATTCTCCATTAATATTTGTATGATTATCCTTGTATATGTTTCCTCTTTTATGCTAGTTTTTTTTAGTATTTTAAATTGCACATTATAAGATACTTTAAACTGTTAGTTTATTTGCTAATCCTCTATGACTTATAGGGGATTATGGTCAAGTACCCCTATCCATGTTTATTGTTAACCTTAGCTATTTGTTTAGTGCTCGAAACATTTTTTTTTCTTTTTCTTCAACAACCCTAAGTAATCCAAGGTTCTCTAGTGGACGAGCATCAACCCTATTGTCCTTAGCTTGATCCTAATTGATCCTAACCCCTATAAAACCTTTAATTTATAGTGTTCCTAGTCTAAATGTAAAGTTATTAATGTAGGCTATATGTTTCCTTTTCATCGGATCTATCTCTACAAAGAATGCTAAGTATGTATAAATTACCTCAAGATAAGTCATTTTAAACTTCATTTCATGTTAACTTACCATGCTCCATACCAAGACCAAACACTCCACGTTATTACTCTCCACCAATAATACAATCATGTCAAAACACCTTGGGAAAATATCATACAAAGAAGTTTTAACGAGTGGAACTTCAAATGTGAAATAAAATATCTTAGAGAGAAGTTTTAGAGATATCCTTTTTTCCCTCTACATAGAGAAAAATAGGTATATTTTTTAAGTTTTTATAGTAATACTGATGAAACATGATTTATCATTATTTTTAGAAAAATACTTTTTAGTTGGCCCAAACTCGTTTTAACTACAACCCAGGCCCTGAAGGGACATTAAAAACATGATTTGAACCTAAATCGTAGTCATGGCTCTAGGCACCAGGTACACACCAACATCTATGGGCTTGGATATAACATTTGAGCTAGGTCATTGGGCACATGCCTAGCACCGTATAGGCTCAATTAACACACTTGAGCCTAGGTGCTAGCCTACGCCTAGTGCCTTTATATGTTCAAGCATGATATCCGATCCAAGACGCTAGGTGCATGCTCAGGACTCCATTGCCTCAAGCCTCGCACTTGAACCCAAGATATTGCTAAACATTCTTGGCCCTAACATGTGTTCTAACTCTTTTTAGACTTGACTTTGTGACCTCTCAACACTTTTCTCCTTAATTTTTTTTAATTTTTTTAATCAAATACTTATTCTTTTTGTCTAGACCTTACTCAATCTGCACCACTCTCTAGGTGTATAATGGTCTTCTTATGACTTGCAAATTTTCATCTCATTAATACAATGTAAAGCTAGGATATTTGTTCATCATTAATGTTTGTGTCATAAATATTTAATACTACAAGGGTAAAATAATTTTTCAACTCTCTCTCTCAAGCCAAAAAAACAAGGTTTACGAGGTATAAATTTTGTATGAATCATCTAGGTAAAAGATTTAAATTTTCATTCTCAAAGATACATATATCATCTTCTTAAAAAGCATTCATTTCATACCAAAAGAATAACAAATAATTTTATTCTTAGAATTTAATGCTCTTTAGCATATTTATTACACTTTTTCCCTATACATATATTAAATTAAGCATCTGATGGTCTCTAAATCCATCAAAATAAGACTGTTTTTGTAGTAATCATGAACCTTTCATAAAGAGAGATCTTCTTTTAATATGGAGAGTGGATTTAATCGAATGAACAATTGATTAACCTATAATCCTTATCTTTTTTAAAAAAGGCCATTTCATATAAAAGCATTAAAAAAATATATGAAATAATTATTAATGTTCCATTAGCTTCACCCATGTATTTTTATCTTGAAAAAACTTCTCTCATGAATGAATTCTTCCTTTTTTGTATCCTTGTACCAAATTTATCATAGGTTGGAGTAGCCGAAGATGGATGCAAGCTTATTTTGTTGTATGAAATATTTTCATTTGTTTTTTTTTTTTGCAACTTTTTTATTTTATTTTCCATTAAATAAAAAAGAAATTGCATTTATTTTCCATAACAAAGAAGATATTCAAATATTTGGAACCAATATAATTCAATTGTTATATATATAGTTTTAAGCATTCAAAACATTTAAGAAAATACAAAAACACACATCTATCTCTTTTACTAATAAAACTCATACACTCATATAATTACAAATATTTATACAACACTATAATTAAACATAAATCATAAAAAAAATAAAAAAATCATTTGAATCCCAAAATAAACCTTTTAGAGGCTAAGGATATCTTAAAGGGATTGCTATCGACATGTGGAATCACACATCGTCACTAATGAGAAAGGAAAACTAATGGATCTGAAAAATCTTCTTCATCACTTTCTTCTTGTGCCATTGGTGAGTGTTGCCAATATATATATATATATATAACTACACTAAAAACAATTAATTTTTGTTTTTTTAGATCTGCTTTTCTTTTCTATAGCTAGGTTGGTTTTGTTTCTTCTTTTTTCACTGTTGGCTGGCCTAGTTAATAAATGAGGTGCTATATAAGGTAGGACATCATTGATATCTTGTTTTAATCAATAATGAAGAGAATAGTTGTTGTTTGTGAATGTGGAACATGTATTGATGGGTCTTTGTTGGTTCATTGGCTTGGAGAAACTCACCACCACTTGTGGTGTTGAGGCCAAGAGAGGAAAACGAGGTTATCAATTGGAAGGCTGGTTATGGAGGACCCAAGAAATGATGGAAAAAATAAAAAATAAAAGTTATTATCGGGCAGAGAAAAAGAGATTGATGTTATGAAGATGGTCTTGTGAGAGAGGAAGTAGTATCAGGTGGAAAGGATTAGTTATTGCGAGCTTTGGTTTGAGTGCATGGGCAACTTCTGATGGTGGTTAAGCTTATAGTGGCTTATAGGTGGAAAACGATAGGAATTGTTGGCTACTATTTAGAAGGAATTATTGGTCCATAATTAAGCTAGAGAGGAAAGGATAGTTTTGTGGGAAAGGAGTTGCTTACTATAGTTTGGGTTAGAGGCTTGTTAAGAGGGTTGTCATTGAAAGTGGTGGGTTGGCCTCAGTTGAAGAAGATGGTGGTCTTTGGCCAAAGAAGGCTGGCTGAGAAACGGGAGGTTAAAGATGGGTGTCTTTTTTTTTTATATAGCTAATGGTTGGTTTAGGAATAATGGATCTAGGGGTTTTTTTGTGTTGTTTAAGTGTGTGAGTTCGTAGGTAAGAGAGTGTTTTGGTATATGTGTAATTTTTTCTCTAACTAATTCTCTTTAAAATTTATTCTCCTTTTTGTGTGGTACAACCACCTATTTATAAGCAAAACAAATTTGTAATTTTTCTCTTAATTATTTGGTCTCTAACCAACTAAAAAATTTTGGTCCCTTATTTTCCTTTTTTGCATTTTTGCTTAACTTGTCCAAATAATTTTTTTTTTACTTTTCTTATTTTCTTTATATTTTAATATTGTTTTTAAAAAATAATGTCAACATCAACTCAATAAAATTTTAAATTCTTAATTCTTTTAATAAGACTCTGAAAATGCCAAAAACAATGAAAATATATCAAAAAAATAGTTTTTTTTATTTTTTGTTGTTTTTATACTATTTTTTTGGATTAAAAAAGGTAAAAAATAGAGGGTAAAGAATCTGTTTATAACATTTAAGGTTCCTTTAAATATCCTAATCACATGCAAAGAATAATCATTGTTAATAATAGTGATTGATACTTAAAAGTGTATTTTTATCAAGGTTTTATATCATCATTTTGCACTTGAAGTATCAATAACTCCTTAACTAAAGCATCTTTTATAATAATATATCTAATAATATAAGATACCTTTAATTTATGGTAAATGTTCATTTTTAATGAAGGCCTATCACATAAATAAAAGGATTGATTGATTAATTTAATAGCTGAAATTGGAAGGACAAAGAGATGGTCAAACTTAGAAAAGAGATGTTGATGCACTCCAAACCGGAACATTGTTCAGTAATTGGATCATATCTAGAGCTGTAGATCTCAAATTTAGGTCTAATTTATATGGATGGAAAGGTAAGACATAGGCCTACAACTTTCATGAAGCCCAAGATCTAAAAAGGCTATGTTCAAGTCCAAATTAATTCTCATGGATATGCACCTCCTTATGCTCCACCTCCTAGAAGAAATCTTGAGGAAACATTGCATGCATTCATTGAAAAGCAAGAGACAATCAATACTCAACTTGCTCAAAACATGACAGATTTTAAAGATACTCTTGCAAAATTAACATCTGCTCTCAGTTTCCAAGAGAAAGGTAAGTTTCCATCTCAAACACAACAAAATCCCAAAGGGCAATACAATGCAAATGCAAGTAGTTCCGGAAGCCAACACATGGATCAAGTCAAATCAGTCACTACTCTGCGCAGTGGTAAGGTTATTGAAAAACCCTCTCTTGAACCTTATGAGAAAGATGATGAGTCAATCTTTGAGGGTAAGGAAGGGGTTGAATCTGAAAATTGCAAAGAAACGACTGATTCACCGCCAGCACTTCCATTTCCTCAAGCCATGACCAAACAAAGGAAAGTCAATCACAATTCTGAAATTTATGAAATTTTCAAACAGGTAAGGATCAATATACCTTTGCTGGATGCTATTAAACAGGTTCCTTCCTATGCTAAATTTTTGAAAGATCTATGCACTGTGAAGAGGAAACTGAATGTGAAAAAGAAAGCCTTTCTAGCCGAACAAGTAAGTGCTATTCTTCAGAATAATAATGCTTTGAAATATAAAGACCCTGGTTGTCCTACAATTTCTTGCTTTATTGGAGAGCATAAAATTGAAAGAGCCTTACTTGATCTTGGTGCTAGTGTGAATTTACTTCCATATTCAGTTTTTCAGAGTCTCAATCTAGGTGAGTTAAAACCAACTTCTATATCTCTTTTACTTGCCGATAGATCTGTAAAAGTGCCTAGAGGAATAATTGAAGATGTGTTAGTACAAGTCGATAAATTCATTTATCCTGTGGATTTTATTGTCTTGGACACAGAACCTGTTGAAGCATGTAATTCATTTCCTGTTATTTTAGGACGTCCGTTTCTTGCAACCTCTAACGCATTGATTAATTGTAGGAATGGACTGATGAAGCTATCATTTGGAAACATGACATTGGAGATGAATATTTTCAACATTTGCAAGCAACCTGGAGATGATAATGATTTACAAGAAGTAGATCATATTGATGAATTAGTTTATGATCAACTTGAATCTACTTTAAGTAAAAATGAATTGGATGAAACTGAAGATTTGCAAATGGTTTATTCTGAGGAAGAAATCACGAATGAAACAAGCACCGAAAATGTTGATGCGAATCTTTTGTCAACAGTGACAACAGATTCGACATCTGACATCACACCAATCGATGATTACTTTCCTAACAAATCCTTACTTTCTCTTAGTTCAATGCCTTGGTATGATAAAAATATTAATTTTCTTGCTTTAGGAGATTTGCTAGCTGATTGGAGTACCCAAGACAAAGAAAAGTTTTTGAACGAAGTGAAGAGCTTTTATTGTGATGACCCTAACTTATTCAAATATTGTCCTGATCAAATATTTCAAAGATTCATTCCCGACAATGAGGTAAGTAGTGTCATTAAACTTTGTCATTCTGAAGCATGTGGAAGTTATTTCTCGTCAAAAAAGACTGCTGCAAAAATCTTTCAAAATGGATTTTATTGGCCCACCATGTTCAAGGACACACATGCATTCTGCAAAACTTGTGAAAATTGTCAAAAAATTGACACTGGTCAAAAAGTTTTGTTTTATGATTCTCAACTCTATGCATTCCCTAAAGAGCTAAGATTAAGATGGACCAATCCTTATGGGGCCTGTGATATTGAGAATTCAATGAATGACAATGATTTTAAGGAAAATGGACATCGTTTGAAAGCTTACTTTGATAATTTTCCTAGTGAAAATGAATCAGCTGGTTTGAATGATCTTGTAGATAAAGGTTGATTATTTTGTTTTTCTCACATTGTTTTTGTGTTTCTTTTTGAGTGATTTTTGCTAGTTTCTCTCACCCCGGTCAAATGGCGGATAACGGTACTCCGTGACTTAAGTCGGTTCTTTCAGTTTCCCACAATAACTGATATTTGTGTATATATTTGTGCAATTCTTTGAATCTCTCTTCTAATTCTCATTTGAAAATGGACACTAATCTTGAAAAATTGAAAAAGTATTTTCCCGCTCTGCCTCAGAATGCGATTACAAAAATTTACCGTGCTAGATGTGCAAGATTGAGATTGTTAATGAATCATGGAATTCCTGAAGATATTCGTTGGTTGATTGAAGCAAAGGTCCGATTATCAGGTGAGTCCTCTAATTTCTTTATTTCACACATGCCTGGAACAGGTAAAAGCACTTTTGCAAAGAAACGTCGTGCAAAACGACTAGAAGTCTGTCATCGATGTGCTAGATGGACTTGTAATACACAATGTCGTTCTTTAGGAATGGTATCTATAAACCGTGAAGATAAAATACAATTCATTAAGGATGGCCTGAGTAAGGAGTCTTTAGATAATCTTCTATTGACTCTTGAGACGCATCCTAGTGGAGATGTGCATCGTGCAATTCATGATTTATGGCCACTATTTCATAAAGAACATGATCGACTTAGTCTTGGGAATCTGACTAAAAAAGACCCTGTTTGCCAGTTTTTAAGAAAACTGGATGGGAAGCCTATCCCCGACCCATAGAGGGCGTTTAAGCCGTTCTTGGACGTAAAACCAAGGGAAGATGTGAGCCACAATCACAACTACCTGTACATACACATGTTTTTTTTCAAAAGTAAATAAATAAATAAAAAGAGAGAGAGAGTGTGTGAGACTCTAGCTGGCCTACATATAGATGTTATGATTGCCTTTCTAATTTCTCATCTATAAAACCCTCTTTTCCTTCCTTTCATTTCTACTCAACCCATACATTTAACAAATACAGAAGTGTGTAGAAATGGCAAGTTCCTCAGGTCATCAAATAAGAAATATTTGTGTTTTCGGTGGATCTAGTCCTGGGAAAGAAAAGGAGTTTTTAGAATCAGCAAATCATCTTGGTTAGGTGCTAGCTGAGAGAAAGATTCATTTAGTGTATGGGGGAGGCAGTCTTGGGTTAATGGGAGGTGTGTCAATAGCTGCATTTTTAGGAGGTAGTCAAGTTTTGGGGGTCGTCCCTGAAGCTTTGGCACAAGGGGACATCATTGGAAAAACAATTGGAGAGGAACTTCAGGTCTCCACAATGTCGGCTCGAATGAATGCAATGTTTAACCATGCTGATGCTTTCATTGCTTTACCAGGTGGTCTAGGCACATTGGAAGAGATCTTTCATATTTCCTCTTGGGCTCAATTGCACATTCACCATAAACCCATAGGTTTGTTAAATGTTAATGGTTATTATGATAAGTTGTTGTCTTTTCTTGATCATGCTGTGGAACAGGAATTTCTAACATCTTCTGCACGACAAATCATAATCTCTGCTGCTACTGCTGAACAGTTGATTGACCAACTACAATCTTTCATTCCTGTGATTGATCCTTCCATGAGTCGCATAAATTGGTCATCTACGGGAAGCCGTAAAAAGCTTAGATTGGATTTGAGCCTTCATTTGTGAATTTTTGTGTCTTTTGGTTTTATTATTATGTTTTGTTATTTCTTATTTTTGTTTTAGTGTGTTTCAGGTTTTGTCAGTGTTCGTTATTTCAGGTGATATCTTTTATACTCTATCTTTCTACCTTAGAACATTGAGGACAATGTCTCGTTTTGGTTGGGGGGAGAGGGTAGTAGTTGATAAAAAAAAATTGTTTTTCATTTCATAAAGCATGTGCATAATTGTTGTTACTAGGATGGCAGAGTAAAGGAGTTCTTTTGTTAAAGTGACTCTTGAGACGCATCTTAGTAACCATTCTTAACAAGGTCTATTATAATACTTCCTGAAATATTCAGGTTTACAAACTCTCGTATTGTTACCACTTAATTCTGCTCATATACTTATTTAACATGTATTCTTAAACCTTAATTTACACACACACACTTTAACATATGATTGTGGGTTGCATATTGGATTATTACATTATTTATGTTCTTTTGTTAAAGGTAACAACTAAGGGAAAGGGATTGTATATAATTAAAAAAAAAACATGAAAAAAAAGAAAGAAAAAAAAAAGAAAAAAAAGAAGAAAAAAAAATGATGATAATAAAAATGTAGATAAGTTTGGTTTCGTAGCCTCCCTAACCTAAGCAATTAAGCCCGAAGGGGTGTTTTAACACCTAATACCCTAAAGTCAACTGACTTGGGAGCTATTGGCCCAACGCTTGTTACATGGGTTGAGGAGAAAAGCTTAAGGGAATCAAACATTGCACTATCTACATATCAGTATCTGCGACCCGAGTTACTAAGCTCGTAGGGGTGTCTTAACACCTAATGCCCTAAGACCAACTGGTCTGGGAGTCATTAGCTGAAAGCTCGTTACATGGGTTAAAGATGCATGATGTTTTTAAATTATATGTATATAGATTTTTAAAAAAGAAAAAAAGAAAAAAAAAGACAAAAATAATAATCCCAACCCAAGGAAGTTAACCTTAAACATTAGAACAAAAATTTTGTTTTCTTCCAAGAAAAGCCCCATAATTATGTGTTGATACATTGAGCACAAAAGAAAGGTTTATTAATATCTTGTTAAGAGGTATTGAGCAGATATATAAATTTAATGAGAGTTTGTTTATCTGGATAGATTAATGGAAGTTAAATGATGAATACCTTGCTTTGTGGAATTTGCAAATTGTTTTTCTATTTTACGCTTTGATTACTAGGGACTAGTAATAAGCTGGTTGGGGGGTGTGATTAGTACTTAAAAGTGCATTTTTATCATGGTTTTATATCATCATTTTGCACTTGAAGTATCAATAACTCCTTAACCAAAGCATGTTTTATAATAATATATCTAATAATATAAGATACCTTTAATTTGTGGTAAATGTCTATTTTTAATGCAGGTCTATCACATAAATGAAAGGATTGATTGATGACTTGAAGAACTTAAATTGCATGGATAAAGAGATGGTCAAACTTAGAGAAGAGATGTCGGTGCAATCCAAACCGGAACACTGTTCGGTAAATGGGTCATATCTGGAGCTATATATCTCAGATTTAGGTCCAATTTATATGGATGGAAAGGTAAGACATAGGCCTACAACTTTCATATGGAGCCCAAGATCTAAAAAGGCCATTATCAAGTCCAAATTGTAGAAACAACAAAGAAGCCCGAATCTGTCTTCCAGCCCGAGCACTGTTCGGTATTTTGGCCATATCTGGAGTTCTAGAAGTCCAAATGAGCTGAATTTTTTACACAAGAAAGCTGAGACAATTGCCTACAACTTTCATGTTTGCAACTGGCTCCAGTTTTGACGTTATCAATGACGTTTTGGGCAGACAAGAGAAGATAAGGATTGTCACCAAGTCAAAAGTTGGTCACCCACTTATCAATTAGTCATCAAATCAATAGTTCCCAATTTTGGCCTATAAAAGGAGGCATTTGCCATGCATTTAGGCATCTTGGTGTTCAGATCAAGATCATGCTCTTCCTTTCTCTCTTTGTATTTTTTATGCTTTGTTTTCATTAATATTAAGTTTATGCCTTTCATTTCCTTTCCTTTACTTAGTTAACTTTTATGTTCTTATTTTGTTTATCTATTTTGCTTTCTTTCATTATGTCTAGCTAAGTTAATTATGTCAAGGTGAAAAGGTTACACTAATGGTGTGAGAATAAGTATAATGTAAACTTAATATGGACTTTAATGTTTGATACTAACATGTTTTATATTTGTTATCTTGTTTACTCTTTAATACTTTGCTTGTTAAATGATTAATCTTGATTTATGTTGTATAACACTTGGTACAACAAATGCTTGGCACTTTCATAGCCCATAATGTATGGTATAACCGACACCTGAGCTATGAAAGGAACTTGATTTGTTGTTAACATAAGTTATAATCATGAATGCTTGACGAGATTTACAAGTATTAGCATTAATTGAATAAGATGACTAATGTAATCATGTTAACAATATATAATCTGATTGGAACCTCCTTTGTGTGTGGTTTCCAATTCAATAATAAGAGTTTATACTATACTTGTTTGATATACCATTAGTGGAACCTCTAACCTTGACATTTGTTATTATTATTGTTTAATCCTTACATTAATTTTCCATCTCCAAGTTCTCATCATCTTCTTCTTCTTCTCTTTCTTTATTTTTATTACTACTACTACTACTACTATTATTATTATTATTATTATTATTATTATTACTGTTGTTGTTATTGTTGTTTTATAATTGTTGTTTATAATTTGTACAATTAACCTCCCTGTGGTTCGACCCCGGTCTTGCCGGGTTATTTATTACTTCGACACTCCTGCACTTGGGAGAAGACATCAATCTTTTAGTCGTGTCAAGTTTTTGGCGCCGTTGCCGGGGAGGTAAGTTCTTGTATAAATTATAGTATTTATTTTATTTTCTCTTTTCACTTTTCTTGTATATAACTTTGTTTCTTTTCTTTTGTTTCTTTTTATTTTGTTTTCTTCCTCCTTCTTTTGCTTTCTTGTTCTTCTTTTTATTTTATTCCTACACGTGCATGAGAGTGTGGTCACGTACATCAAGTGGTAGACTTTGTAGGGTATCCTCATCATTTTCAGAAAATATGGCCGAAGAAGATAATCAATCACTTCATAATGAGAATAATGAGAATAACCGTGCTAGAACACTTAGAGACCACATGAATCCCACAAGAACAAGTGCACCATCATGCATAGTTTTTCCTCCTGATGCATCTCATTTTAATTTTAAACCAGGTATTATTCAACTTTTACCTTCTTTTCATGGTTTGGAATTGGAAAATCCATACTTGCATTTAAGGGAATTTGAGGAGGTCTGCAACACATATAATAATTTAAATTGTAGCATGAACACCATTAGATTAAAGCTTTTTCCTTTTTCATTAAAAGATAAAGCTAAAACATGGCTACAAAATTTAAGACCAGGATCCATTCGTGCTTGGGATGAAATGCAACAACAGTTTTTGAAGAAGTTTTTCCCATCTCATAGAACAAACTCTTTCAAGAGACAAATCACCACTTTCACTCAAAAACCAGGAGAAACATTTTACCAATGTTGGGATAGGTATCGAGACTTGCTTAGTACTTGCCCTCATCATGGTTTTGAAACATGGAGATTGGTTTCACATTTCTATGAAGGGTTAACACCTAAAGATAGGCAAATGGTTGATATAATGTGCAATGGAACCTTTGAAGATAAAGACCCTGATGAAGCAATAGAGTTCTTAGACTTGTTAGCTGAAAATGCTCAAAATTGGGACACTGCGGGTACATATGAGGCACCGAGTAAAACTCAACCTCATACATCTAGTGGAGGTATGTACAACCTTAGGGAAGATCATGCCCTTCAAGCCAAGTTTGCATCTTTAGCTAGAAACGTCTAGGCCGAAGGGTTGAAAAGGGTTGGTCAATTAAAATCTGTTGAAAACATTGTGTGTCAAATCTGTGAAACAAATGAACACTCAACCAACGATTGTCCAACCTTGCCTTCTTTTAAGGAATGTTTCCATGAACAAGCCCATGCTTTAAACAATTTTCAAAGGGCCAACCACAACCCATACTCCCAAACATACAACCCTGGTTGGAGGAATCACCCAAATTTCAGTTGGAAGAGTGAGAATAACAATGCACAAACTTCACAACCACCGTTTCAAGCACACCATAATTTCCAAAATTCTCATGGATATGCACCTCCTTATGCTCCACCTCCTAGAAGAAATCTTGAGGAAACATTGCATGCATTCATTGAAAAGCAAGAGACAATCAACACTCAACTTGCTCAAAACATGATAGATTTTAAAGACTCTTGCAAAATTGACATCTGCCTTCAGTTTCCCAGAGAAAGGTAAGTTTCCATCTCAACCACAACAAAATCCCAAGGGGCAATACAATGCAAATGCAAATAGTTTCAGAAGCCAACAATGAATCAAGTCAAATCAGTCACTACTCTTCGCAGTGGTAAGGTTATTGAAAAACGCACTCTTGAACCTTATGAGAAAGATGATGAGTCAATCTCTAAGGGTAAGGAAATGGTTGAATCTAAAAATTGCAAAGAAAAGACTAATTCCGCTCCAGCACTTCCATTTTCTCATGTCATGACCAATCATGAACAAGTCAAGGATGAAAAAGGCATCGAAAATGTTGATGCGGATCTTTTATCAAAAGTGACAACAGATTCGACACCCGATATCACACTAATCGATGATTACTTTCCTGATAAACCTTTACTTTCTCTTAGTTCAATGCCTTGGTTTGCTAAAAATATCAATTTTCTTGCTTCAGGATTTTTGCTAGCTCACTAGAGTACCGAAGAAAAAAGGAAAATTTTTTAGCAACGTGCAAAATTTTTATTGGGATGACCCTTACTTATTTAATTATTGTCCTCATCAAATATTTCAAAATTGCATTCCCGACAATGAGGTAAGTAATTTCATTAAATTTTGTCACTCTAAGGCACGTGGGGATTACGTGGGGATCATTTCTCGTCAAAAAAGGACTGTAGAAATCTTACAAAGCAGATTTTACTGGCCCATGATATTCAAGGAATCACATCCATCCTGTAAAATCTATGAAAATTATCAAAAGGTGGGATTTATTCCAAAACATAGAGAGTCTTTAGATAATCTTTTATTGATTCTTAAGTCTCGTCATAGTCGAGATAAGCATCATGCAATTCATGATTTATGGTCACTATTTCATAAAGAACATGCTCGACTTAGTCTTGGGAATCTGACTAAAAAAAGACCCTGTTTGCTAGTTTTTAAGAAAACTGGATGGGAAGCCTATCCCCGACCCATAGAGGGCGTTTAAGTCGTTCTTGGACGTAAAACCAAGGGAAGATGTGAGCCACAATCACAACTACTTATACATACACATGTTTTTTTTTCAAAAATAAATAAATAAATAAAGAGAGAGAGAGAGTGAGACTCCAGCTAGCCTACATATAGGTGGTATGATTGCCTTTTTAATTTCTCATCTATAAAATCCTCTCTTCCTTCCCTTCATTTTCACTCAACCCATACATTCATCAAATATAGAAGTGTGTAGAAATGACAAGTTCCTCAAGTCATCAAATAAAAAGTATTTGTGTTTTCGGTGGATCTAGTCTTGGGAAAGAAAAGGAGTTTTTAGAATCAGCAAATCATTTTGGTCAAGTGCTAGCTGAGAGAAAAATTCATTTAGTGTATGGGGGAGGTAGTCTTGGGTTAATGGGAGGTGTGTCAATAGCTGCATTTTTAGGAGGTAGTCAAGTTTTGGGGGTCATCCCCGAAGCTTTAGCACAAGGGGACATCATTGGAAAAACAATTGGAGAGGAACTTCAGGTCTCCACAACGTCGACTCGAATGAATGCAATGTTTAACCATGTTGATGCCTTCATTACCTTACCAGGTGATCTAGGCACATTGGAAAAGATCTTTCATATTTCCTCTTGGGCCCAACTCCACATTCACCATAAACCCATAGGTTTGTTAAATGTTAATGGTTATTATGATAAGTTGTTATCTTTTCTTGATCATGTTGTGGAACAGGAATTTCTAACATTTTTTGCACTACAAATCATAATCTCTGCTGCTACTGCTGAACAATTGATTGACCAACTACAATCTTTCATTCTTGTAATTGATCCTTCTATTAGTCGCATAAATTGATCAACTAAGGAAAGCCGTAAAAAGCTTAGATTGGATTTGAGCCTTCATCTGTAAATCTTTGTCTTTTTTGGTTTTATTATTGTGTTTTGTTGTTTCTTATATTTGTTTCAGTGTGTTTCAGGTTTGTCAGTGTTTGTTATTTCAAGTGATTTCTTTTATACTCTATCTTTCTACCTTTAAACATTGAGGACAATGTCTCGTTTTAGTTGGAGGGAGAGGGTAGTAGCTAAAAAAACAATTAACTGTGTTTTCTATTTCATAAAGCATGTGCAAAATTGTTGTTACTATGATGGCAGAGTAAGAAGAACTTTTTATGACTCTTAAGACGCATCTTAATAATCATTTGTAACAAGGTCTATCATAATACTTCTTGAAATATTCAGATTTACAAACTCTCGCATTGTTATCACTTAATTCTGCTCATATACTTATTTAACAAGTATTCTTAGACCTTAATTTACACATACACACTTTAACATGTATTTTTTAAACCTTAATTTACACACACACACTTTAACATATGATTGTGGGTTGCATATTGGATTATTACATTATTTATGTTCTTTTGTTAAAGGTAACAACTAAAAGGAAAGGGATAGTATATAATTAAAAAAAAGAAAAAAAAAAGGAAAAAGAAAAAAATAATAATAATAAAAATATAGATAAGTTTGGTTTTGTAGCCTCCCTAACCTAAGCAATTAAGCCCGAATGGGTATTTTAACACCTAATACCTTAAAGTCAACTGACTTGGGAGCTATTGGCCCAACGCTTGTTACATGGGTTAAGGAGAAAAGCTTATGGGAATCAAACATTGCACTATCTACATATCAGTATCTGCGACCCGAGTTACTAAACTCGTAGGAGTGTCTTAACACCTAATGCCCTAAGACCAACTGGTCTGAGAGTCATTAGCTGAAAGCTCGTTACATGGGTTAAAGATGCATGATGTTTTTAAAGTATATGTATATAGAGTTAAAACATGGGTTAAAGATGCATGGTGTTTAAAATTATATGTATATATATTTAAATAAATAAATAAAAAAAGAAGACAAAAAATAATAATCTCAACCCAAGGAAGTTAACCTTAAACATTAGAACAAAAATTTTGTTTTCTTCCTAGAAAAGCCTCATAATTATGTGTTGATACATTGAGCATAAAAGAAAGGTTTATGAATATCTTGTTAAGAGGTATTGAGCAGGTATATAAATTTAATGAGAGTTTGTTTATTTGGATAGATTAATAGAAGTTAAATGATGACTACCTTGCTTTGTGGAATTTGCAAAGTATTTTTCTATTTTAGCACTTTGATTACTAGGGTCTAGTAATAAGCTAGTTGGGGGGTGTGATTAATACTTAAAACTGTATTTTTATCAAGGTTTTATATCATCATTTTACACTTGAAGTATCAATAACTCCTTAACTAAAGCATCTTTTATAATAATATATCTAATAATATAAGATACCTTTAATTTATGGTAAATGTTCATTTTAAATGCAGGCCTATCACAAAAATGAAAGGATTGATTGATGAATTTAAGAACTGAAATTGGAAGGATAAAGAGATGGCCAAACTTAGAAAAGAGATGTCGGTGCACTCCAAACCAGAACACTGTTCAGTAATTGGATCATATCTAGAGTTGTAGATCTCAGATTTAAGTCTACTTTATATGGATGGAAAGGTAAGACATAGGCTTACAACTTTCATATGGAGCCCAAGATCTAAAAAGGCCATTATCAAGTCCAAATTGTAGCAACAACAAAGAAGCCCGAATCTGTCTTCCAGCCCGAGCACTGTTCGGTATTTTGGCCATATCTGGAGTTCTAGAAGTCCAAATGAGCTGAAGTTTTTACACAAGAAAGCTGAGAAAATTGCTTATAACTTTCATGTTTTTAACTGGCTCCAATTTTGACGTTATCAATGACGTTTTGGGCAAACAAGAGAAGATAAGGATTGTCACCAAGTCAAAAGTTGGCCACCCACTTATCAATTAGTCATCAAATCAATAGTTCCCAATTTTGGCCTATAAAAGGAGACATTTGCCATGCATTTAGGCATCTTGGTTTCCAGATCAAGATCATGCTCTTCCTTTCTCTCTTTGTATTTTTTGTAATGTTTATGCTTTGCTTTCATT
The DNA here is from genome assembly GCF_000495115.2 of Populus euphratica. Taxonomy (NCBI): domain Eukaryota; kingdom Viridiplantae; phylum Streptophyta; class Magnoliopsida; order Malpighiales; family Salicaceae; genus Populus; species Populus euphratica. Next base: position 100,946 of record NW_011500430.1, on the reverse strand, counting down.
AATATTAAGTTTATGCCTTTCATTTCCTTTCCTTTACTTAGTTAACTTTTATGTTCTTATTTTGTTTATCTATTTTGCTTTCTTTCATTATGTCTAGCTAAGTTAATTATGTCAAGGTGAAAAGGTTACACTAATGGTGTAAGAATAAGTATAATGTAAACTTAATATGGACCTTAATGTTTGATACTAACATGTTTTATATTTGTTATCTTGTTCACTCTTTAATACTTTGCTTGTTAAATGACTAATCTTGATTTATGTTGTATAACACTTGGTACAACAAATGCTTGGCACTTTCATAGCCCATAATGTATGGTATAACCGACACCTGAGCTATGAAAGGAACTTGATTTGTTGTTAACATAAGTTATAATCATGAATGCTTGACGAGATTTACAAGTATTAGCATTAATTGAATAAGATGACTAATGTAATCATGTTAACAATATATAATCTGATTGGAACCTCCTTTGTGTGTGGTTTCCAATTCAATAATAAGAGTTTATACTATACTTGTTTGATATACCATTAGTGGAACCTCTAACCTTGACATTTGTTATTATTATTGCTTAATCCTTACATTAATATTTGATCTCCAAGTTCTCATCATCATCATCTTCTTCTTCTTCTCTTTCTTTATTATTATTATTATTATTATTATTATTATTATTATTATTAGTACTACTACTACTACTACTACTACTACTACTACTACTACTACTACTACTACTACTACTACTACTACTACTACTACTACTACTACTACTACTACTACTACTACTACTACTACTACTACTACTACTACTACTACTACTACTACTACTACTA
>NW_011500430.1:99356-100107 GCF_000495115.2 Populus euphratica | reverse complement strand
ATTATTATTGTTGTTGTTATTGTTATTATTATTGTTATTGCTATTATTGTTGTTTATAATTATTGTTTATAATTTGTACAATTAATCTCCCTGTGGTTCGACCCCAGTCTTGCTGGGTTATTTATTACTTCGACACTCCTGCCCTTGGAAGAAGAAATCAATCTTTTAGTCATGTCAAATAGTCACGAGGAAAGTGTATTCTAGCCCAAGTATAGAAAAAATGCTTCGGAAATGAAGTTCACGTAGTCCTAAGTTATGTAATGCCATTAGGCAAATTAATAGTCTCAGATAAACCTTTATATATGCATGCCAAAATAGAAGGAACTGGACTATAAGTGACACATGTTGCCATTTTTTAAGCAACCTTAAACATGCCAACAAGAATGACATTCTCATTCTAATGAAGTAGAAATCAACAAGGACAAAAACTTAAGTATGTAGGAAGTTTTACTCCTTACAATGTTGCCGATTCAATACCTAAGAGAAATTATGAATCTTTTATTCTTATAAATCCTTTTAGGAGACTTTTATAGTAAAAGATATCTTCAAATGGTCTTTTTATATCATAAGAATCCTTTTGCTTTCCACAAGCACTAAACTTTGGCTTTGCAATATATTTGTAATCATGTGACTGATTAGTACTTAAAAGTGCATTTTTATCATGGTTTTATATCATCATTTTGCACTTGAAGTATCAATAACTCCTTAACCAAAGCATATTTTATAATAATATATCTAATAATACAAGATA
>NW_011500430.1:97416-98173 GCF_000495115.2 Populus euphratica | reverse complement strand
TTATTGTTATTATTATTATTATTATTATTATTATTATTATAGTTATTGTTGTTATTGCTATTATTGTTGTTTATAATTTGTACAATTAACCTCCTTGTGGTTCGACCCCGGTCTTGCCGGGTTATTTATTACTTCGACACTCCTGCACTTGGGAGAAGACATCAACCTTTTAGTCGTGTCAGTGACAGACAAACACAACTGGAATGTTAGTAGAGGGTAACATTTAAATAAACAAATTATGGGTTACAGTTACAACAATGTAGTGGGTTGTTACAGTGGTAATGATCATAGCTATATGAAGGATTGGTGTCCAAATCATGGGGGCATGACTGAGATTGCTTCTCAAGACACTAAAAACATGAGTTAAAATCACTAACTAAGTTTCTAGAAACATATAGGAGAAAGTTCTTCACTACTTCATAAAAAGTAGAAATATTAATTTTATGCTTAGACATAATGAAAGAAAGAAAAATAAATAAACAAAATAAAAACATAAATAAAATAAAATTTAACTAAGTAAAGGAAAGGAATTGAAATGCAAAACCTTGATAATAATAAAAATAAAAATAAAACTTAAGCATTACAAAAAATACAAAGAGAGAATGCAAAAGCGTGATTTCGATCTGGAAACCAAGATGCCTAAATGCATGGCAAATGCCTCCTTTTATAGGCCAAAATTGGGAACTATTGATTTGATGACTAATTGATGAGTGGGTGGCCAACTCTTGACTTAATGACAATCCTTATCTTCTCTTGT
>NW_011500430.1:91167-96613 GCF_000495115.2 Populus euphratica | reverse complement strand
AATTATATACAATCCCTTTCCCTTAGTTGTTACCTTTAACAAAAGAACATAAATAATGTAATAATCCAATGTGCAACCCACAATCATATGTTAAAGTGTGTGTGTGAAAATTAAGGTTTAAGAATACATGTTAAATGATTATGTGAGCAAAATTAAGTGATAACAATGCGAGAGTTTGTAAACCTGAATATTTCAAGAAGTATTATGATAGACCTCGTTAAAAATGGTTACTAAGATGCATCTCAAGAGTCACTTTAACAAAAAAGATCCTTTACTCTGTCATCCTAGTAACAATAATTTTGCACATGCTTTATGAAATAGAAAACACAGTTAGTTAATTTTTTTATTTTTTTGTCAACTACTACCCTCTCCCCCCAACCAAAATGAGACATTGTCCTCAATATCCTAAGGTAGAATGATAGAATATAGAAGACATCACCAGAAACACTGAACACTGATAAACCTGAAACACATTTAAACAAATATAAGAAACAATAAAATACAAATATTAAGTTATTAATAAAATCAAAAGACACAAGTTTTTACAAACTAAGACTCAAATTGCAATTGTGATTGTGGCTCATATCTTCCTTTGGTTTTACTTCCAAGAACGGCTTAAACACCCTCTATGGGTCCGGATAGGCTTCCCATCCAATTTTCTTAAAAACCAGCAAATAGGGTCTTTTTTAGTCAGATTCCCAAGACTATGTTGAGCATGTTCTTTATGGAATAATGACCATAGATTATGAGTTGCATAATGCACATCTCCACTAGGGTACGTCTCAAGAATCAATAGAAGATTATCTAAAGATTCCTTACTTTGGCCATCCTTAATGAATAATATTTTATCTTCACAGTTTACAGATACAATTCCTTAAGAACAACATTGTGCATTGCAAGTCCGTCTGGCATATCGATGGCAGACTTTCAGTTGTTTTGCATGATGTTTCTTTACAAAAGCGTTTTTACCTATTCCAGGAATGTGTGAAATGAAAGAATTGGAAGACTCGCCTAATAATCGGACCTTTGCTTCAATTAATCAGCGAATCTCTTTAGGAATTTCATGGTTTATTAACAACCTCAATCTTGCACACTGATGTAACCATATTATTCGATTGTTTCACCCATATTTACCTAATTTTTTGTCCATGTTTTATATGTAAAATGCCTTGATATTCTTTGTTTTATGTTTTGAAGGCACTTTTGGATGAAAAATGCAAAAAGGAGTAAATTGAAGATAATTGGCAGATTTGATGTTCAGTCGATGTTTTGTGCAGAGCGTGATTTCTAGAGATCAAAATGAAGTGATTCCAGTGGCTCAAAAAAGCAAACATCCATACCTTTCTGGAAATGTAATGCAAGAAAAATACAAAGAGGAAGATCATGGAAATCACATCCTTCAAAGTCAAATCTCGTATTCTGCCACTGTTGACCTTTGTCCATTCAAAATTCCATATCTGGAGCTATAGAAGTCCAATTGATGCAAACTAAATTTTTTTGGATTCCTGAATCAAATTTATAGAAACGCTCCAATTTTCAGCCAAACAAGATGTCAGATGAGGGCGATATGATTTTTCAAAGATGACAACTGAATTCTGCCAGCAATCAGGTTTCGTGAAGAAATGAGTCCAAATTATGTTTCGAAGCTTCTAAACTATCATCCAAGTTATAATTTCAGCAATTTAGCCCCTCTAGTAAATCAATCTAGAAGGTCAAGAAAAGTAGCCACCAACCTCAATCCACCAACCTCAAATCACCAACCACAAACCAGCTGCAAGTTGGAATGCTGCCATTGTCAAAGAAGGAGGCTACAATGGTGGGTTGTTTGTGGTGACTACTAATGTCAAAGTTTGGCAAGTTTGGCAGCCACCATTGTTGATAAAGAAGCAAGAGGAGCTGCCATTGAAGCCTATATATAGACATCAAGAGAGCCAAGAAAGAGGAGGAGGGAGTGCAATAGAATCAAAGAAAGGTGGTAGCAACTAGAAGTGAAGAAACACAAACTCTCCTCTCTACATACTAGAAATAATGCTTTCTTTTATCTTTAGGAGTAGTTGTTCAATAGATATGCAAGGCTAAGCTCTTTTCTTGGTTGCAAGGACGCAGAAACTTTCAGATTTCAAGAACTGTGAGATTTATTCTTCATTTATTTTCAGTTTGTATTATGAATGAGTATGATTGTTTTCCTATGCATGTTTTCTATGATTGTTGTTGATAATTGCTAGAGCGGACTCTAAGTTATTATTGTGAACAATCTATTGCTAAGTTTGGTATCAAAACCGGAGTTAGGGTATATAAACTTGTGAAGCAACTAAGCTTGATAATTGTGGCGGAACTACGTTATTAAACTTAGGGAAAACATTCGATCAAAGCAACACAAGCAGACAACTTGGTTGTTAAGATTAATGAATTTATCTAGATCTTAAGGCTGCCATTAGATTAAATCATTAGTGCGGACACTGTGATTATTTGTTGGTTAGGGCTAGTTATACGGCGGATCCGTTAATTAACCAAAGTTAAGAAAAGATAAAAATTCAGAATATAAACTGGAGTTTCGTTTCAAGGATCGGTTCTGATTTCTGTAGGTGGATGTGTGCTTGTGACCAAGGTTTGTTTTCTTGATAAATTTCAGTTTTAATTGATTGTGTTCACTAGTTTAATTTCTTCCATAGTTTAGATTATCACAAATCAAAACCCCCCAATTGCATAACGTATAGCATAAAAATCTAAACTAAATCTTCCTCGTGGGATCGATCCCTTGCTTGCTCTATACTATCTTGTGTGATTTAAGTGTAAGGGTAATTAATTTGTGCGACCGCGACATCGCAACAAATTTTGGCGCCGTTGCCGGGGAAGTAATTTTAGTTAATTCTTGTGCTTGTACTGTTATTTTTATTTGCTGTGATTATTATTTATTATTATTCAGAAAAAAAAAACAAAAAAAAAGTTTTTTGCTTGCGGCGGTACTGTTCACTTGCCGCAACGGTACTGTTCAAAACAGATTTGTTTGTGGAATTAAGGTTCGACCTTTTGTTTTCTGAAGGGAAATGACGTTTTGAACAAGACTAGTGGTAAACCACTAACCTTACCATTTCGAGGCCAAATTCCTCTGTTATCTAAGGTTTTTAGGCAATTTTAGTTTCCTAGCGTTGGATTTTCATATAATTTGCATTATTTTTCGTCTCTTGTGTGGTTTCTTTCTTTTGAATTTTCTTAGCAATTGATGCCTGTGACCCGTTCTACTAATCAAATTCAAGTGCAGGTTGATTTTGAAATAGAAAGCACTTTACGCAGGTTAAGAAAGGAAGCTCGCCTCAACACCATGGCTATTGCAAGACAACAAACACTCAAGGAGCTTGCTGCTCCTAATGTGGAAAATCAGCCACTATGCATAAACATTGACAATAATGTAAACTTTGAGCTCAAATCTGGTTTTATACATTTGTTACCAACATTTAATGGTCTTGCAGGAGAAGATCCACATACTCATCTCAAGGAGTTCCATATGGTTTGTGTTGGCATGAAACCGAATGGAGTTGATGAAGAACAGGTTAAGTTGAAAGCTTTCCCTTTCTCTTTAAAAGGGGCAGCAAAGGCATGGCTTTTCTCTATTCTCCCAGGATCTATTGGAACTTGGAATGCCATGAAGAAGATTTTCCTTGAGAAGTATTTCCCAGCATCTCGAGTTGCCAACATAAGGAAAGAAATATGTGGGATTCGGCAATCTCATGGAGAGACACTCTCTGAGTATTGGGAAAGATTTGAGCAACTGTGCATTCAATGTCCTCATCATCAAATACCCGATCAGTTGCTCATTCAATATTTCTATGAAGGATTAATGCCTACTGACCGTAGTATCATTGATGCTGCAAGTGGAGGCGCATTGGTGGATAAGACACCCGAGGCTGCACGCCAATTGATCTCAAACATGGCAGCCAACTCAAAACAGTTTGGCACTCGTGGAGACTTCTCCAACAAACGAGTAAATGAGGTAAGTATTTCTAACATTGAGAATAAAGTTAATGATCTTACTTCTCTTGTGCGTTCTTTGGCTTGTGGAAATGTGCAGCAGGTGAAAGTTTGTAGCATATGCTCCTTACAAGGACATGCTTCGGATATGTGCCCAACAATGCAAGAAGATTATATTGAACAAGCTCATGCAATTGATGGAGCATTCAACGGACAGCTCCAGCGTAAATATGATCCCTTTTCCAACACGTACAATCCCGGATGGAGAGATCATCCCAACTTACGCTATGGCAACCCATCCCAACAAGGCAATCAAGGCCGACAATTCCATCCCCATGGATTTCAGCCCCAACAGAATTATCAAGCAAGACAACCCCCTCCATTCACAAACTCCAATGTTACTGGGTCGTCATCCAATGATGATCTTCGTGAGATGATGAAAACTTTGGCTTGCTCTATACTATCTTGTGTGTTTTAAGCTAGGGTAATTAATTTGTGCGACCGCAACATCGCAACACACACCTGGCTCGGTAAATTTTTTGTCTTCTAGCACGGTAAATTTTTGTAATCGCATTCTGAGGCAGAGCGGGAAAATACTTTTTCAATTTTTCAAGATTAGTGTCCATTTTCAAATGAGAATTGGAAGAGAGATTCAAAGAATTACACAGATATGAGTTATTATGGGAAACTAAAAGAACCAATTTAAGTGATGGAGTACCGTTGTCCGTCATTTAACTGGGGTGAAAAAGACTAGCAAACCAAGAGTCACACAAAAAGAAACATAAAAAAAGAAAATGTGAGAAAAATAAAATAATCAACCTTTATCTACAAGATCATTCAAACCAGCTGATTCATTTTCACTAGGAAAATTATCAAAGTAAGCTTTCAAACGATGTCCATTTTCCTTAAAAACATTGTCATTCATAAATTCTCAATATCAAAGGCCCCATAAGGATACACATGTTTCTCAATAAATGGACTCTCCATCTTAATCTTAGCTCTCTTGAGAATAAATGGAGTCGAGAATTATAAAATAAAACTTTTTAACTAGTATCAACTTTTTGACAATTTTCACAAGTTTTGCAGAATGCATGCGTGTCCTTGAATATGGTGGGCCAATAAGATCTATTTTGAAAAAAATTTGCAGCTGTCTTTTTTACAAGAAATGACTCCCACATGCTTCAAAATGAAAACTTTTAATGACACTACTTACCTCGTTGTCAAGAATGCATAATTGAAATATTTGATCAGGAGAATATTTAAATAAGTTAGAGTCATCACAATAAAAATTTTGTATGTCGCTCAAAAATTTTCTTTTTTCTTCTATACTCTAGTGAGCTGGCAAAAATTCTAAAGCAAGAAAATTGAGATTTTTATCATACCAAGGCATTGGACTAAGAGAAAGTAAGGATTCATTAGGAAAGTAATCATCGATTGGTGTGATGTCAGATGTCGAATCTGTTGTCACTCTTGACAA
>NW_011500430.1:88713-91097 GCF_000495115.2 Populus euphratica | reverse complement strand
TTTCGGTGCATTTTTCATCCGTGATTTCTTCCTCAGAATAAATCATTTGCAAATCTTCATATTCATCTAACTTAGTTTTACTTAAAGTAGATTCAAGTTGATTATAAACTAATTCCTCAATATGATCTACTTCTTATAATTCATTATCATCTCCAAGTTGCTTGCAAATATTGAAAATTTTCATCTCCAATGTCATGTTTCCAAAGGATAACTTCATCACTCCATTTCTACAATTAATCAATGCATTAGATGTTGTAACAAATAGATGTCCTAAAATAACAGGAAATAAATTACATGCTTCAACAGGTTGTGTGTCCAACACAATAAAATTTACAGAATAAATGAATTTATTAACTTGTACCAACACATCCTTGACTATTCCTCTTGGCATTTTTACAGATCTATTGGCAAGAAAAAGAGTTATAGAAGTTGGTTTTAACTCACCTAGATTGAGACTTTGAAAAACTAAATATAGAAGTAAATTCACACTGCTTCCAAGATCAAGTAAGGCTCTTTCAATTTTATGTTCTCCAATAAAGCAAGAAATTGTATGACAACTAGAATCTTTATATTTCAAAGCATTATTGTTATGAAGAATGACATTTACTTGTTTGGCTAAAAAGGCTTTCTTTTTCATATTCAATTTCCTCTTTACAGTGCATAGATCTTTCAAAAATTTAGCATAGAAAGGAACCTGTTTTATAGAATCCAGCAAAGGTACATAGATCCTTACTTGTTTGAAAGTTTCAAAGATTTTAGAGTTGTGATTGACTTTTCTTTGTTTGATCATGGCATGAGAAAATAGAAGTGCTAGCAGGGAATCAATCTTTTCTTTGTAATTTTCATATTCAACCCCTTCCTTACCCTCAGAGATTAACTCATCATCTTTCTCATAAGATTTAAAAGTGGGTTTTTTAATAACCTTACCACTACGAAGTGTAATGACTAATTTGACTTGATCCATGTGTTGGCTTCTAGAACTACTTGCATTTTCATTGTATTGCCCCTTAGGATTTTGTTGTGGTTGAGATGGAACCTACCTTTCTCTTAGAAACTAAAGAGCAGATGTTAATTTTGCAAGAGTATCTTTAAAATCTATCATGTCTTGAGTAAGTTAAGTATTGATTGTCTCTTGCTTTTCAATGAATGCATACAAAGTTTCCTCAAAATTACTTCTAAGAGGTGGAGCATAAGAAGGTGCATATCCATGAGAATTTTGGAAATTATGGTGTGCTTGGTGGTTGTGAAGTTTATACATTGTTATTATCACTCTTTCAACTGAAATTTAAGTGATTTCTCCAACTAGGGTTATACATTTATGAGAATGGGTTGTGGTTGGGTCTTTGAAAATTGTTTAAAGTATAGGCTTGTTCATGGAAACTTTCCTTAAATAAAGGAAAAATTGGACATTCATTAGTTGAGTGTTCATTTGTTTCACATATTTAACACACAATGTCTTGAACATATTTTAATTAACCACTCTTTTTTAATTTAGTACCTCGACTTTTCTAGCTAAAGATGCAAACTTGGCTTGGAGGTCATGATCTTCCCTAAGGTTGTACATACCTTACTAGATGTATGAGGGTGAGTTCTACTTGGTGTCTCAAAAGTACCTGCAGTGTTCTAATTTTGAGCATTTTTGGCTAAAAAGTCTAAGTACTCTAATGCTTCATTAGGGTTTTTATCTTTAAAAGTTTCATTGCACATCAATTCAACCATTTGTCTATCTTTAGGTATTAACCCTTCATAAAAATATGAAACCAATATCCATGTTTCAAAATTATGATAAGGGCAAGTATTAAGCAAGTCTCGATACCTATCCCAATATTGGTAAAATGTTTCTCCTAGTTTTTGAGTCAAAGTGGTGATTTGTCTTTTGAAAGAGTTTGTTCTGTGAAGTGGAAAAAACTTCTTTAAAAACTGTTGTTACATTTTATTCCAAGCATAAATGGATCCTGATCTCAAATTTTGTAGTCATGTTTTAACTTAATCTTTTAATGAAAAAAGAAAAAGCTTTAATCTGATGGTGTTCATGCTACAATTTGAGTTATTATAGGTGTTACAGACCTCCTCAAATTCCCTTAAAAACAAATATGGATTTTCTAAATCGAAGTTATGAAAAGAAGGTAAAAGTTGAATAATGTTTGACCTAAAATTAAAATGGGATGCATCAGAGAGAAAAACTATGCATGATGGTCCACTTGTTCTTATGGGATTCATGCCGTCTCTAAGCGTTCTAACACGGTTACTCTCATTATTCTCATTACAAAATGATTGATTATCTTCTTCAGTCATAGTTGCTAAAAATGATGAGGATACCTTACAAAGTCCACCACTTAATGTACGTGACCACACTCTCATGCACGTGTAGGAATAAAATAAAA
>NW_011500430.1:64111-88692 GCF_000495115.2 Populus euphratica | reverse complement strand
TAATAATAATAATAATAATAATAATAATAATAAAGAAGTAATAGAAGAAGAAGAAGAAGATGAGAACTTTGAGATGGAATATTAATGTAACGATTAAACAATGATAATAACAAATGTCAAGGTTAGAGGTTCCACTAATGGTATGTCAAACAAGTATAGTATAAACTCTTATTATTGAATTGGAAACCACACACAAAGGAGGTTCCAATCAGATTATATATTGTTAACATGATTACATTAGTTATCTTATTCAATTAATGCTAATACTTGTAAATCTCGTCAAGCATTCATGATTATAACTTATGTTAACAACAAATCAAGTTCCTTTCATAGCTCAGGTGTCGGTTATACCATACATTATGGGCTATGAAAGTGCCAAGCATTTGTTGTACCAAGTGTTATACAACATAAATCAAGATTAGTCATTTAACAAGCAAAGTATTAAAGAGTGAACGAGATAACAAATACAAAACATGTTAGTATCAAACATTAAAGTTCATATTAAGTTTACACTATACTTATTTCTTACACCATTAGTGTAACCTTTTCACCTTGACATAATAAACTTAGCTAGACATAATGAAAGAAAGAAAAATAAATAAACAAAATAAGAACATAAATAAGATAAAAGTTAACTAAGCAAAGAAAAGGAATTGAAAGACAAAAACTTGATAATAATAAAAGCAAAATTAAGCATTAGAAAAATACAAAGAGAGAAAGCAAGATCATGATCTTGATCTGGAAACCAAGATGCCTAAATGCATGTCAAATGCCTCCTTTTATAGGCCAAAATTGGAAACTATTGATTTGATGAGTGGATGATCAACTCTTGAATTGGTGACAATCATTATCTTCTCTTGTCTACCTATAATGTCATTGATAACAGTCAAAATTGGAGCTACTCAACATGAAAGTTGTAGGAAATTGTCTCAACTTTCTTGTGTAAAAAATTCACCTTATTTTGACTTCTAGAACTCCAGATATGGCAAAAATACTGAATAGTGCTTGGGCTGAGGACAGATTCAGGCTTCTTTGTTGTTGCTACAATTTGGACTTGATAATGGCCTTTTTAGATCTTGGGCTCCATATGAAAGCTTTAGGCCTATGTCTTACCTTTCCATCCATATAAATTGGACCTAAATCTGAGATCTGTAGCTCCAGATATAACCCAATTACCGAACAGTGTTCCGGTTTGGATTGCACCGACATCTCTTCTCTAAGTTTGACCATCTCTTTATCCATGCAATTTAAGTTCTTCAAGTCATCAATCAATCCTTTCATTTATGTGATAGGCCTGCATTAAAAATAGACATTTACCACAAATTATAGGTATCTTATATTATTAGATACATTATTATAAAACATATTTTAGTTAAGGAGTTATTGATACTTCAAGTGCAAAATGATAATATAAAACCATGATAAAAATGCACTTTTAAGTACTAATCACACCCCCCAACCAGCTTATTACTAGTCCCTAGTAATCAAAGCGTAAAATAGAAAAACAATTTGTATATTCCACAAAGCAAGGTATTCATCATTTAACTTCCATTAGTCTATCCAGATAAACAAACTCTCATTAAATTTATATATCTGCTCAATACCACTTAACAAGATATTAATAAACCTTTCTTTTGTGCTCAATGTATCAACACATAATTATGGGGCTTTTCTTGGAAGAAAACAAAATTTTTGTTCTAATGTTTAAGGTTAACTTCCTTGGGTTGGGATTACTATTTTTGTCTTTTTTTTTTTTAACTCTATATACATATACTTTAAAAACATCATGCATCTTTAACCCATGTAACGAGCTTTCAGCTAATGACTCCCAGACCAGTTGGTCTTAGGGCATTAGGTGTTAAGACACCCCTACGAGCTTAGTAACTCGGGTCGCAGATACTGATATGTAGATAGTGCAATGTTTGATTCCCTTAAGCTTTTCTCCTCAACCCATGTAACAAGCGTTGGGCCAATAGCTCCCAAGTCAGTTGACTTTAGGGTATTAGGTGTTAAAACACCCCTTCGGACTTAATTGCTTAGGTTAGGGAGGCTACGAAACCAAACTTATCTACATTTTTATTATCATCATTTTTTTTTCTTCTTTTTTTTCTTTTTTTTTTCTTTCTTTTTTTTCATGTTTTTTTTTTAATTATATACAATCCCTTTCCCTTAGTTGTTACCTTTAACAAAAGAACATAAATAATGTAATAATCCAATATGCAACCCACAATCATATGTTAAAGTGTGTGTGTGTAAATTAAGGTTTAAGAATACATGTTAAATAAGTATATGAGCAGAATTAAGTGGTAACAATACGAGAGTTTGTAAATATTGTTGTTGTTATTGTTGTTTTATAATTGTTGTTTATAATTTTTACAATTAACCTCCCTGTGGTTCGACCCCGGTCTTGCCGGGTTATTTATTACTTCGACACTCCTGCACTTGGGAGAAGACATCAATCTTTTAGTCGTGTCAGGCTCCATATGAAAATTGTAGGCCTATATCTTACATTTCCATCCATATAAAGTAGACCTAAATCCAAGATCCACAGCTCCAAATATAACTCAATTACCAAACAATGTTTTGGTTTGGATTGCACTAACATCTCTTTTCTAAATTTGGTCATCTCTATGTCCTTTCAATTTCAGTTCTTAAATTCATCAATCAATCCTTTTATTTATGTGATAGGCCTGCATTTAAAATGAACATTTACCAAAAATTAAAGGTATCTTATATTATTAGATATGTTATTATAAAACATATTTTAGTTAAGAAGTTATTGATATTTCAAGTGCAAAATGATGATATAAAACATTGATAAAAATACACTTTTAAGTACTAATCAATAGCGCGCGCACTTGTATTGTGTGAATCCTTTATTATGAGAATAATAAAGGTTAAAATATTTTTCTATATATATCATATACTTTTAAATTTATCTACTTATATTAGTTCTTTGCTTATGACAAGTCAATTGTGAGGACTTCATTAGATACATAAAACACATAATTGTAGACAAACATGAATGAAAGGATAAGATAAGATTTAGTATAGCTTGGACTAGACTATTGTATAAAGATGAATTTTAGGATAAAATTTTTAACCCTATAACATCTTTCATGTTAATGAATATGTTTCATTTCATTAATTTATTTATTTTTTTATAAAAAAATATCATTTCAATTATTTGTTTTTCACAACTTTTCTTATATATCTTGTTTTTTATTTTATTTTATTTACTTTAATAATAAGAAAAATTGCAAAATATATTTTGTTTGAAATTCACCATTTGATATGACTTGCTATGGTTGTAAGAAATTTAAATTAGCAAAAATAATTATATTTAATTAGCAATACTAAATTATATAATTTTTTTAATTAATTCCCTATCATATGGGACATCCCCTTCATCCCTTTCCTTTCTAACATGTTATATTATAAAATATTCTAATCACATACAAAAAAAAACAAATATTCTAATTTTATATTAGATAAATCATGAAGTAATACCTTGAATCATCAGCACAGAACAATTTCTCATATTTGATTTTATATGTACATAAATTTAGAACAAAAAGCAAGATTCTTTTTAATACAATAAAACTAAGCATTGCTCATAATTTAAATCATTTCAGTATATAACACATTATAAATTTGGTAAAAAAATTAAGAAATTTATCATATTTGAAAGAAGTTGAAGTAATAAATTAACAAAATTTATTTAAAGGATATTTTAGTTGAATTAAACATTTTGACGCAATTTATGTTTTTATAAATAAACTTTTTTTTTATTATTTTAATATCAGTGTACTTGTTGGATATGAGGACGTACTACTTCAACCGTGGTGGTGAGTTTCATGCAGCATAGGATTAAAAAAAATTACATTTCATTGTGATTTAAAAAAAAAATGTTAGGTGATAAAAAATAAATAAAAAATAAAAAAGGAGCCCAGGCCATCCTCAAGATCACCCGCCACGTGTTTGGGCTTTTTTAACAAATAGATGGCTTGGGATTGTGGCAATTCATGCTTAAAAGATTAGATTTAATTTCATGATTCCATTTCCTTAAAATTTGATTGATTAAACAAGGAACTTTGTGTACGCAACTTTTCAATCGATGATTATTGATAAGAAAAAATAACAATAATAGCATCAAATTAGGGCAAGGAAAATCATGCTCTTGCATTAAGGTATAAGACAAAATCCTTCTTTTAAATTTCTTATTTGGACATATTATATATTAGATTATTTTTTAATATTGTTGTATTATTGAGTTTTATTATTTATTATTGAGTTTATTATATATTATTTTTTACATTTTTATCATATAATAAAATTTAAAAAAATCAACTAAATAGAGTTCATAATTTAGATCATGAGTTTAATATGTTAACTAAAATGATCTTAATTTTATTTTTTATTTGAATTTTTTCTTTGAATTTATCTAATTGACAAGGTGATGCTAGACCAACTTCAACGCAATCTAATTTAGATGTAAATTGAAAAATTCAAGTTAAAATTTTTTAAGTTTGAATTGTTATATCAATTTTAATAATAATTCAAAAATTAATTGACTGTATAGTTATTATTTTTTAAGTTCCAATTTTTTTTTTATCCAAGCCATAACAATAACAATGAAAATAGCATAGTACTAACAACTAAAAAAATTAAAGGCCAATTTAACTATTTATATGAATAATTAACCAAGTTCTTATAATTTTTTAATTTTTTAATTAATAACTTCATGTTGTAGCTTGATTGTTAGCATTATGTGTAATCATGGGTTTGAGACTCAAGGATACAAATTATTAACTTTGATGTGAAAAATAATTATGAGTTTTTTATGAAAAAAAAAACCAAATGATAGGTCATTCACTTTTTATAAAAAGAAAAGGAAAAAGAAAAACTATTTCAACCATGTTAGCTACTCAAGTTGCTTGTCTTGGTTCTTTTATATGTTTTTTGGAGTTTTTAGTTTTTTTTATTTATTATATTTTTAATTTTATTATTTAATATGAGTTTTTTTCTCATGCATGTGAATTTTATTGTAATAATCATATAACTTTTTTATATTGGCTCTTTATATTTTTTTGGCTTTTTTTTATTTTTTGTTTTAATTATATTATTTAATGTGGATTTTTTATATTATTATTCAGTATTTGGTTGATAGTAAAATAATTTTATATTTTTTATCATATAATAAAAAAATAATTAAACCTAGTAAAGTTTATAATTTGAGTTAATTTAAGGGGTCTTGATATCAAGACTGGTATGCATTATTTTTTTTTGTTTTGAACTAAAATCATGTTGATACCGTGTATATATAATTTAATTTAAAATCCAAATTAATGATAGAGATGGATTGGGATTTTTTAAACATGAATTATTATTATTGTACTGAGTTTAATAATACTACAGAAATATTTATGACAATCTATACATTATTTTTTTATGTTCGGAAGAATTTGGATCCAACCTGCAATGAAAGCACACAGAATAAACTAGTAACCATCTATTATTTTGCAGAACAAGTGAGTTTAATTGAACTTATTTCATCTCTCGAGTGAATTTCTAGTACTGATTAGGAACAAGAAAACAACTGAAATTTAAGTTAAACAGCATCTGCATTTGACTGCTGTTATCTATCTATTTATTTGTACTTTTACGAATAGGTTTGGTTGGATAGTTGGCTTTGGGGACCTGAGAACGAAAGATGAAGGAATCGTCATCTATAGGATAGATCATGCCCTTGTTACCTCACCCTTCACTTTCTTTATCCTCTGGGGAGCTTTTTTTTCGTCTACAGCCTCTCAGTTTTAAAAAGTATGTCCCTACAGTGACTCCTGTTCTTCCCTCATCCATCTCTGTCTCTTATCTGGTCCCGTTCACTTGCAAGAAAGCTAACCTTCAAGCTCCATCAAAGAATCCTTCTGCCCCTAATTCTTTCTGCAAGACTTGGTGGAAATTAGGGAGTCCCATTTTGCAGCCACTTTTCCCACTACAGGTCATTGATTTCCCTCTGTTTATCTAGTTTTCATGAGTTGCACTACGAATTCTGAAATTATATATATTATACTGAAGGTTTCGACAATCATCTGCAAGTTTTCTGCATTTAGTATCTCTGGGTTTTGGCCAATGGAGCCTTGTAAGAGTCATGATGTCCATTCCTTCAAACAAGGAGCTAACTAGCTTTATGCCATCCACGCACGTCCATGGATAAGGACCGCAGTAAACCTCGCCTTAATTTGTATTTGACACTCACTTTTATATATTTTATCGGCCATTTTTTCCCTGAAAACTCATCAAACATGGCGAGCGAAGTCAGTGGCAACGGGGTCACTAAAGGCGGTGGCCTAGTTGCCAGTTTGAAACATTCGTGCATCCAATTTCTTTCTGTTCTTTACTTTTTGTTTATTCTCATCCTGCTGAGTCCACACATGACCACTTCTACAGGGATGATTAATTTTATTTTATTTTTCCCTTTGTTCAGTTTCACAGGTGGAATAGAGGAGGACCTGAAGAAGAACCATGGTTGGAAAATTTGGAAAGTGCATCCTCTGTTGTCGAAGCCAGGTGTCGGTAAAATATTAAATTTCTGCATTTTGACTATTTGTTTTTTTAATTGGGCAAAGTATTTTCCTTCTTTTTTTTTATCTCGTCGGCTTTTATGATAATTAATTCCCAAGTTGTCTCACTTGACTAGAATTAATTAGTTTAGAAATGGGAGAAAACTATACATTAATTATAATCTCAATAAACTAATACTCAGTAAATTAATACTATCAATTAAATAATATTTTTATTTGATTCTAATTTAAAGTTAAAATGTTAAAAAAATATAGTGGTTTAATTATACACCCTTGTACAATTTAAAATCAGCTGGACTGTGCAACAAATAAACAACAAAATAAAAAAAATAAAAAATAAAAACTATATACTAAATATTGGAATATTAAATGAAAATGAAGAAACTAAAACTATATACTAAATATTGGAATATTAAAAGAAAATGACGAAACAATTTTTTTTTTTAACCTATGAGATGAATCATGCTACAATAGACTTGTCACTGTCGAGAAAAAAGAAGAAGACAGAAGACAATAAGCATAATTCTTTTTTAATAGTGGGATATGTAGTTGCCCGCGTTGGGAAGGAATTTTTGGTCAAACAAAAATCCTGGTCAATTAGGACGATTGATCTGAAGACCTCTCACAAAACATGATGAAAGAAGACGGATTTCCAAGGCAGGACTTGGTGGACCGGTCGTCGAGAAATTAAATCTATCGGTTGCTTGAGGGCACCGTTGAATGTTTTCTTTCAAGACTTCAATGTTCATTGTCGTTTTAAAATATTAATTATTGATGAAAACTGCTTTCTTTTTCAAGAAAAAAAATGTTAGGTTAGTTTTTTACCTATTTGTTGAAAAATAATTTTTTTTAAAATTATAATTTAAAAATATAAATTATTTTTTATGTTTAATAATATAATAAAAAATAAGTTAGAAAACACTTTTTAGTATTTGGTTATGTCATATAAAATAAATTCAAACATAACTTATTAATGTTTATTTGTTTAAATTTATTAAAATAATGAAGAACAAATTTTATAAATTAAAAAAATAAATAAGAATGAAATTTAAAAAATATATAATTTAATAAATTATCTTAAATAAAATAAATAATAATCAAAATAATAAAGATCAAATCTAAAAAATAAAAAAATAAAAGATGAATAAATTAAAATAATAATAATTTTCATAAATTATTTCAAATAAAATTAGTAACAATTAAAAGAATGTGAATCAAATTTAATAGATAAACAATTTCAATAAAAAATAATAAGAAAAAAACAAATAAAAATTATAAAAATGAGAACCAAATTTAATATAAAAATTAAATTTTAAGAGATGAAATTAAAAAATAAATATTCAAAATAAAATATACTTAGCAATCAAAAGTTTAAGGACCAAATTTAATATAATCAGCAAATAATATGACATTTCTAATTTTTTCACAACTTCCAGAAAGTGTTTTTCATCTAAATTTTCTAGAAAAACATTTTTTTAGAAACCAAGCTAAATTTTTCTTTGACTAGAAAGTATTTTTTATTAATCAACTTTTCTAATATCAAATAAAAATTATAAAATTTAAAAAATAATTTTTAATAAACTACTTTTCAAAAAAAACAGATATAGCCTTAATATTAATTCTCTTTTTATTTTCACTTTTCCATTCTTATACTTTTAACCTCTCACTTTATTTATTTATTTATTATTCTCTCAAGGACACCAATTAATAGAAATTAATCTGATTGCATAATTTTTGTTTATTAAAAAAGACTAAAATCTAAACATCAATGCACACATGATATTTTAACACATACATCCATTATAAACTAAATTTTGAATTTCGCACGACAATATATTACTCAAAATGAATTCATTTTCTTCTTTGTTTTTTTTCACTCTTATTTTTAAATTTTCTGATTTATTTTTTGTAAAGCACTGTTATTAGCATAATTATTTATCTGTGGCCCAGCTGACCTAATCAAATCCAACATGGTCACTATATAAAAATTAATATTATTTTAATAAAAATCAATTGACTTAGGTTTTAGATTATAATTATAATATTTTTTTTTGAGATAGATTTATCTAGATGGCTTTAACCGTCCCCGAAAAGAGTTAATTACCTTCTCTTCTAAAAAGTAATCAACGCGGGACATCATGCGCATTTGTGGCTGGAACCACGTGTCAACAATCATACGTAGATTTAGCTGACTTGCCTCCCGTAACATCCGCCGGTCATTCAAAACCGTTGGGCTACCTATTTCCGGCCGGCCTCCTTAATCCACGAGTTCAATAACCGTCTGATCAATTCACTTCTGATCATGATAATTATTGGCCACAAAGATCCCTCGCCTCTTTATCTCTTCAGATTCCATGAGAGAGAACAAAAATTGTTAGAAGAATATGAGAAGACAGAACTGGTTGGATTTGTTCCCATGAGATAACGCGTTCCATGTTGTGTGTGGTGTGATAACGTCATCCTTGAACTGTACATCTTCCTCCATCTACAACATCTTTCCAATATCCCATTGGTTAATATAACTTTTATTTTTTATTTTTCATGAATATATTTATTATTAACAAAAGTATAATGTGTTTATAAAAATTATATACCAGAATATTTTTATTAATTAAAAAAATTAAAATTATACCTGGTTAATTTCACACATATAAGGAATAAACGTAAAAAATATAAACATATTTAATTAAAAAAAACAAAAATAAATCTATTATTGATAGAGCTTTAAAATGAATTTTTATACTTTTAAAATAGAAAATACAAACAATTTATTCTTAATGTTTACCTTTGTTTTGTTTTGTTTATAAATATTAAAATTTATATTTTTTTTTCTTTTTAAGTGTGTGTATATATATTTGTGTGGAGCAACTAGCGAAGGTAGAACGATTAAGTACCTGTGATTAGGTAGCTCATTCTCACACACAAAGCAGCGGAAGAACCCTTGGGAGAGAGAGAGAGAGAGGTCTGTAGCAGATGCTTCTTTGAGTATATGCACCAATCCCGATTCATCATTTTGTGAAATTAGAAACTGTTGCAGATTTTGTTCCTTCACCTTCTTTTCTTCTTTTTTCTGTTTCAATTTTCCACTCTAATCATTCTTTGACAAGCTGGTTCAGCTTGCCATACGATTAGCAGCATCTCTTCAATCTCCATGTGTTGCTGTGACTGTGATGTTGTTTTGATCGTAGATGCTTTTGATCTCTTTCTTTCTGCATGTCATGAGTCCCCAGAAATATTACCGTATATATATGGATTGATCTGTTACTGATAGTTATGTTATACTAGGTATAATTCACCCTGTTAGAATATTGACAATCACAAGCTCAGTGTTTCATTATGGATCTGATCCAGTTGAGTGTGTTCATAATAAATCTTCTGGTCTCTTTCTCTAACATCTATTTCGTTTGATTGGAATTAACAGAAGGAAGAAGACATGGCAAACGAATCATACGAGGATGCCATTGCAGGACTGAGCAAGCTTCTCAGGTACCCTACTGATCATGAATTTCCTCCATTAATCCCCAAACAAGCAACTTGAGATTCACTCACAGAAGAGTACCGCTAATTATTTTCATGAAATTTTCAGTCATTTTCATTCCTCACTTAACAATCCTCCATATTTGACTTTCTTAAACGCGTATTTTAATCTTAATTAGACTAGCACTATATTAAAAATACCATGTGCGTGGGGCCCCGAAAGGAGAGGCCACGACTGGGCTTAACTGACTGTTCCATCTGACCTCCACAACAGTGAGAAAGCTGACCTCGGGAGCGTCGCCGCCGCAAAGATCAAGCAGATAACGGCCGAGTTAGAGGCGGTCAGTTCGAAAGGATTCGACCCGGTTGAGCGTATAAAAACCGGGTTTGTCCACTTCAGGACAGAGAAATATGAGTAAGTCTCTTAAGCTTTTTCCTTTTCGAATTTTACTCTTTTTTTGTTTATTACTACTCCATTTCCATTCTACTGCTAAAGTATCTTTTTGCGCTCTCCATGTGCTTGTATCATTGATGATCATTCCCTTCTTATCTTCTTTCCAAAACAAAATTTACGGTTCTCTTATCAGGGGTGATAAGCTTATAAGCAGCCGTTGTTGAAGTACTCGTGGCTGAAATCAGGCCTGAAATATTAATGTTTTCGTACATTACTGATCACCTTTCTAAAGGTGATTGCAAATCGCAAGCAGTAAGGGCAAAACGGGGCTAATAATCATCACATGAATGTGTTTCCTTTTCTTTTTCAGGAAGAATCCAGACCTGTACGGTGCCCTTGCTAAAGGCCAAAGCCCGAAGGTTAGTGTTTATTTGTTGAAATAAATAATTTCCTATGGTCCTATGACTCTCCAACCAATGGAAAATGTTTACAATATTGTGTGCAATTTGGAATCCCACTAGCCATACCTAACCAGAGATGGATGGAGGGCGAGGTCTCCGAAACCTCGGAACCCAAATTTGACTTGTGTGCAGGGATTACGGTGATAATACTGTTGGGAGGTGTAGAAATATTTTTTATTTAAAAATATATTAAAATAATATTTTTATTATTTTTTTAAAAAAATTTATATAACATATCAAAATATTAGAAAATAATTTTAAATTAAAAAATTAAAATTTACCTATTCCTATTTTTAATGTGATATTAAAAAGGCTTGTCAGTTAGTGTTTTTGTTTTGTAAATTTTATTTATTTTTGTGTTTTAAAAAAATTTTAAAAAAAATTTAAATTTTTAAATTTTTTGTTTAAAATTAATATTTTTAATACTTTTAAATTATTTTGATATGTTAATATTAAAACTAATTTTTTTTAAAAAAATGTAATTTTAATATATTCTAAAAAAAACATTTTAAAGTTATTATTCTCCATCAAAATAACTTCATCAAATTCCTGATCAATTAGTAGGGTAGGATTAAGACCTTGCACTGTTCGCATCATGACGACTCCTATTTGTTTTCGTTTATTATCCTCCACCAAAAATACCTTATTCAAATTCCTGATCGATGAGTAGGGTAGGATTAAAACCTTACACTGTTCGCATGATGATGACTCTTTTGTTTTCATTTATTTTATTATTTTTCTCAACTGAGTAATCATTGCGAGACATCGGCTGAGTTAACTCAACTACTCCCATTAAATTAAATGCAGTTCATGGTGTTTGCTTGCTCTGATTCTCGGGTCTGCCCTTCCCATATCCTCAATTTCCAACCAGGGGAGGCCTTCATGATCCGAAACATCGCCAATATGGTCCCACCTTATGATAAGGTTTGCGTTATTATATGCACCTTTCCTGATTACAGCTTCTTTTCCTCCTCTAATTTTGGATAGAAGGAAGACTTTTCACGGTGGGTCTATTTATTTATAGACTCCATGGGTACTAAAATGAGAAGAAATCTCAATTTTAAAAAAAAAATAAATAGAGAGGAACATGGGCAGATGGGTTAGTAAATTGGAAATTCTAAAATAAGCTTCTATCTATATAATTGAGTGGTATTTTGGCCAAGATAAGGCGGTGAGATCAGCGATACGTATCTAACATTTCGAAAGTATAATTGTGTCTTTTGGTGACGATAAAAAAAAAAGAAAAAAAAAAGAGAGAGTAAAGTTTTTTCCATCAATTATTTGTGGATTATCCGTTTTACACTTTTGTTTGACTTGGTTTACTTCTGCAGACAAAATATTCAGGTGTGGGGGCAGCCATTGAATACGCAGTGTTGCATTTGAAGGTCGACACTATCCTTGCTTTCTATTACTGCCATTATTATATTACATTATCGTTATACTGCCGGGGGGTTTAATATGGGACTGGTCGAATTTGCGATTTTACACGCACCGGCCAAAGAGTTTCGAGGATTTGAAAGGAAAAAAGAACTTACAAAGGTTTTTTTGATGAACAACGCTTACCCCTTTTGACGAACTTATTACCGACGGGTTGCCTGGACATGAAACGTGAACCTGGGACGGGGAGAGTTACACTTGTTTACATTATTTTACTTTTCTCACTGTGTTTTCTTTCGGGAGCTTAGGTGGAGAGCATTGTAGTCATTGGTCACAGCTGTTGTGGCGGTATAAAGGGGCTCATGTCCATCCCAGATGATGGGTCCACTGCTAGGTAACCATCTGCTGATTAATTATATTTAATTTCCATCGGCATTAATATATACAAGTACTTCGTTCCATGTATACAAGTTGAATTGTTCAAATATAGCCCCAATCAAAGAAAATGAACATGTAGGGCATCATTCAAGAACATTGAAAATCATATGATACTATTGCAATAATGGTTTTTAATGATTGGAAAATTGAAAATCAGTGTATTCTTAACAATGGCTATCAGGGGCAAAAAAAAAAAAAAAAAAAAAAAAAAAAAAAAAAAAAAAAAAAAAAAAAAAAAAAAAAAAAAAAAAAAAAAAAAAAAAAAAAAAAAAAAAAGTTGGTTATTTGGCATGTTCCTGCACAGAGCTTGTCCGTTGGTTTGCTAGTGGGTCCAATCCATCCTCAAGTTCCTTTTAGCTTCTGTTTTCTATTCTTTAAAGAAAATAAGCAATAGGGACTAGGGAGGAGGCATTGAAAAAAAAAACTCTCCTAGAACTTATTTAGAGAACTTATTTATAACACCCGTGACTGCCTTTCCTTTCCTTTTGCCCATCACCTGTGAGTTTCCGCTTTACTACGGAGGACCTTCGGTTTTCGCTTTATTTAAAAAGACCTGTAGAGTAGTTTTTTATTCTCTCATGTTCCGACATTTTCGAGGAATAAGAAAACATGGGTGCTGCTGAATTATAGACAAAACTGTGGGATTAATTTAGTATTCCGAGATTGTAACAGTGTACCTTGTATGTTGCTATATATATATATATTGGACATATTATTCTGATTTTTTAATTCTCTTTCGCTCTGGTTTGTGTGATGTAGTGACTTCATAGAAAATTGGGTGAAGATCTGCTCAGCAGCCAAGTCCAAGGTGACGGAAAAATCCGCCAGTTTAAGTTTCGCAGAGCAATGCCACAACTGCGAGAAGGCAAGTCAGAGCATCTACAGTATTTAATCTCTGGAAGCTCATCTTAGATTTAAATATATTTATTCTCCAAAAGAAAATAAATACCATTGTTGGTTTTTTGGGAGAAACCATATTAATTCTTAAGAACAAGTAATTGGTCCCCTTGAATCTACGATTGTTCTAATATATAGTTCTCTGTGCCCTCGTGCAGGAGGCTGTTAACGTGTCGCTGGGGAACCTGTTGACATATCCATTTGTGAGAAACGCCGTGGTGAACGACGCCGTGTCGCTGAAGGGTGCACACTACGACTTTGTGAAGGGAACTTTCGAGCTGTGGGACCTGGATTTCACAATTTCCCCGTCCATTTCTGTCTGAGCTGTACATGTCAAAATTCAATAAATATTTGGCAATGTGAAACTCTAGCCGGCTGAATTTTAAACTTTAGTCCCTGCTCATTCCCTAGCTTCCGACTCTTGTTTCTCTATAAATATTGTTTCAATAATATTGACTCGTTGTCACTCATTTATCATTTTTTTTTTTTCGTAAAGTTAATAATCACATGCAATATTCTTTCACTTGCTAATGTTTTTAATTGATTAATATCAAACATTATTCTTAATGTTTTTCAATGTCTTTCTCTTATTTTTTATTTCAATATCATATTTTTTATCATGTCATATCTTTTTATAGTTTTTATCACTAACATCATTGAAAAATACATGTGTCGCTTTTCTAGATATAAGATTTTTATTGGTTTATATTTTTATCCTTAAAAATTACACTAGCTCTTATATTTTATTTTTTTCTTACAAAAAAATTCTTATTTTAAAAGTATTTGATTATTTTATTTTATAGCAAATATAATTCAGTCCCTAACATATCAAATCATATACTTGGTCAAAATTAGTCTAATAATTTAAAAAAATTATTTTAAATAATTTTCCTTTTGTTTTTTTAATTATCTCCCTCATTTTAAACCAAAACATTGAGAAAAGAAAAGAAAAGAAAAGAAGGATATTTTAAATAATTTTCCTTTTGTTTTTTTTTATTATCTCCCTCATTTTAAACCAAAAAATTGAGAAAACAAAATATAAAAAAAAAGAAAAGAAGGAAAAAAAATCATAATAGATGTATGATATTATAGAAACGAATTCTACCTCAAAGTAAGTGATAGCTCAATCCCTTAAATTTTTTTTTTGTTTAATTGGATTGATTTTTCATGGATGTGATTATTTTTATAATTTTAATTGATATTTATGTGATTTTGTTGAATTCTTGTTTCCTATAATATCATATATTTATTTTAAATTTTTTTACAGTTTACTATTTAACATTCAAGAGCTTAATAAAAAAAAAATCAACATGACTAAATTGTATTTATTATAAAATATGATGACCAAAAAAACTTTAAGCTAAAGGATTTTTTTGTAAGTAAAGTAAAACATGGAAACCAAAAATAAGATTTTTAAAATTTTTTAGAGACTAAAATATATGTTAATGAAAATTTTATCCAGAAATAACATGACACATGTCAATTTTTAATAGTACTAATAAATGGAAGGGTGTGATGATAACAAAACCATGACATAAAGATGATTTTAAAATAAAAAAATAGTACAATAACCTTTTAAACATGTAAAAAAAAAACAGAGCAGAGTGATATAAAAAAGCATTAAGATTGTAAAAAATATATAAAATTCTTCTCCAAAAAATAAAGTTAACCTGAAACATCTCTTTATCTTTTCATTTGTCTTTTTTTTTTTAACTGTACAACACCATTTCTTACTGTTGTTTTTCTTGAAAAGATCCTTGCTAGATCTAGCATCTAATGTACCACAAAAGATGTTTTATGCATGACTTCTAATTCATCTAGTATTTTTACCAAGTTTTGAGGGCTTTATTTTGTTTGTTCTATGCTTTCATATGAGATTATTATGTTACAGTGGAGAGTTTTTTTAAAAAAAGTTTTTAGATGATTCGATGTTGTGATCTTCCGGGATTCAATATGCTTAGAAATAGTGTTTAAATAATTTAAAAGTGGATGATCACTAATTCACATCAATATTTCATTCATAGGGATATAAAGAGTAGAGGATTAGTGATAGAAGTTTTAGTTCCTACAAAACAATTCTTTGTAGGATTTAGGGATCTTCTGATGATTAAGTCAATGACCTTATAGTAAGAAATTGTAATAAATGATGAGAAGAGCATTAAACTCTAAGAACAAAAACACTAGCTCTTAGTTTTTGTGTAATAAATGCTTTAAGAATATATGATAAGAGAATAAAGATTGTGAATCATTTTATCTAGATGACTCAAAAGATATTTATAGTTCTTGTAGTTTGAACCTTATTATCTTGCTTAAGGGGTCGAAAGTCTTTTCCTCTTGAATAACTTGGTAAGAAAGAACTCCCTTATATCAACATTAATGATGATAAAGATGTCTTTTTACACAACATTAATGTTGATGAGAATTGCCTTTATATATCATTAATAATGATAAACAAACAATAGAGCTATAGAAAGCTTTTATACTTATTTCGTATACAACATTAAATGTTAATGGGAATAGCCTTATCATATAATTAATTTTGATTAAGATATAGTTAGCTTTTAAAGGACTTTTATACACCTAAGAGTATGGAGGAATGATTATCTTAAGCTCTGGCATCTTCTCAAACCCACATGTGTTTTGGCTTACTATATAGTCAAGCCTAAAGGGATTAGATCTAGCATCTTGCCAAATCCACAAGGGTTTAAACTCTGCGCGTAGCTGAGCCTGAGGGTATTGTCGTCTACAAACATTTGGACTCAGCACGTAATTGACCCTAAGGGTGTTGGGTCTGGAAATAAAATTAGACTCATGTCGTCTGGGCTTGTTATTATATCAAACTTATGCATACTAGTTCATCACCCTATATTTGGCTCTTTTATTCGTAGACTTTTAAGCTAATGAGTTGTGTATATGTTGATCCAATAATAACCCCTCGAAGTCTTTGCATATTGAATGCCCAAATATTTTGAAATATCATTTTTAATGAAAAAAATTTGCCTTCCTCATGACATTTGTTTGTCCCATGTAGAACTATTTGAATTCTTATGGCCATATAACTTGTTCTTATTGGAAAAGGGAAGAGGTCTCTTAGAAAATAAAATGAAAATAAAATGACGAAGGGAAGAGGTCTCTTAGAAAATAAAATGACGGCTTGCAATTAATGCAATAATTAAATGGATTTCTAGAGATCTAAGATGACATGATAGGTCATTCATTTAACAATAAGAGTAAAAAGGGTTTTTTTTATAACACTAATTGATAATATTTTCTTCTTTTTTTTCCTTTACTTTCTCTTTTTATGACCTTTGTAAAAACATATTTGAAGATTTCTAGAGCAAGTTCTATCCTTTTTTTAGAAAACAACTGTTATTCTTGGTACTTCCATTTAAAGATTTTCTTTTCTTTTAAATGAAATTAAATGGACCTTTATAGAGTCAAACCTAACCTTAGGAGTAAAGGCATTACTTCCTCTGGTAACAAGTTTAGGTTTCAACTAGGAACTGGAGGAAGTGGTAGAGAATGAGGTGGAACTTCAAGGTTCATCTCTAGTAAAGGGAAAGATAGTTCCTATCATTAAAAAAGCAATTTCCCAATGCTTTAAGGGAGACCAAAGGAATAGAAAGGGCACCCCAAAACCTAAAAGATTATTCTCTCAGTATCCTAGGCATTGAGGATGTAGATTTTGCTAATGGTTTACAACTTAGGAGTATATGGCTCAATTTTCTATAAGGGATGAAAGAATTAGTCAAGAAACCTTAAACTCTACATAAGGACATTACGAGGTTACATTCCCTCTATGCATGTATGAATAAGAGTACTCATTCCCTCTTAATGGGTTTGTGAATAACATCTTTAAGTGTTATATATTGGGTTTAGGCCAACTACATCTCAATGGATAAGTGGTCTTGTTGGATTTTGACAAGTTTCTTGGGTTTATTGGTATCGAGGCTGTGGTCTTGTTGGATTTTGACAAGTTTCTTATGATGGTAAACCTTTTAAGATATATTACTAGTTGGTTACAAGCTCTAATGATGGTAAGATATGTTATCAATTAGTTACAAGCATTTAAATTTATCATTTTTATTTGGTTACAAGGTGGTAAGCCCTTTTCATAATCATTGATTATACAATTTTTTTATTTGTTATTCATTTTAAAAATTGTTAGTATGTTGTCAATGTTGAGTCAAGCTTGATGAAAGTGTTGATAGATGAATTGATGATAGTTTACTATTCGAGTGTATAAAAAAGTAGTTGGTAACAATTCAATTTGTTGTGTTTAAAAGTATTGTAATGTTTTGAGATTTTTAGTAAGGATAAAAATGTAATTTTTTCATAATAAATTGTTTAGATTATTGAAATCGTGATTGAATTTTGTTATGATACATGAATAAATAATGATTCTAGTCTCAATTTGATGAATTATGTGAGAATTTTATTTATGCTATATTAAGGTTTTATTTAGTATGAAGTAAGTTGAGGTTTTTTAGAATTAAGGCTTGAATTTGAAATTGGATGGCTTAATGATGTTTAATGCCATGTGAATGGATTGAGTAATGAGTTAGTTGAGCAAATTAAAAAAGGGTAATTTATCTTTTTATTTTTATAGGATTTCAACAATGTAAAAAAAATATATAAAGGAAGGAATTATTGTTGTGGAATCTTGGTTGTAATGTGTAAGTGTAACCAATTAATTTGGGTTAATTGTGAAAAAAATAAAAGAAAATACACCCCATCTATATTAATCTATTCGGCCAAAATGGGAATTTTTAGAGAAACAATTAGTTGATAAAATTGATATTGATTTTTCAATGTGGTATTGTTGTTGAGAAGTTTAAATGGTGATATATATATGTTAGTTGAAAGAATTTTCAAAAAAAATTCCCATCTTTATGTTTTGGATGTTTTAGCCAAATATGGTGAAAATTGTGGATTTTGCTTAGTGGAATTTAATTATGGATTGTTGCAAGTAGAAATCATGCTAGATTAATTATTAACCAGCGGCCGTAAGATGATTAACTAAAATTTAAAGAAAATATGTAATTTCTTTAAATCAAAAAAATTAATTGAGATGGTTAATTTAATAGAATAAAATGCGCTTGAAAGATAAGTTATTGTATGAAAAATTGATGGTGGTTTGTTGATACATGAGAGGGTATCAAGGGAGAGGGAGCCAGGATCCTGCATATTATGCTCAAACTTCATACTTCATGGTTTAGTAACAATAACAGCGCTTCTCCTCCTCCTACTACTATCACCATTATTATTTGTATTATTATTACCATCACCACCACAATTTTCATCATAATTATTTTTAACATTACTATTAACATTACTATTATCATTATTACTATTATTACTATCATCATCATTATCATCGTTACAAAAAAGCTAAGGAAACAAAATAAAAAATAAAAGCAGAAAGATCAAATTAAAATTATTATTATTAAAAAAAATCACAAACTTGATTTGGAAGATAAAATTGAAAACCATAAAAACTTTGACAAAAACAAGAAAAATATCAAAATAGAAGAACCAAATAAAAAATTATTATATGTACAAATTAGAATTGAAGGATTAAATTGAAAATAAAAATTTTTTAATAAAAAAGAATAAAAATAAATAATCAAAACTTAAAGGATTGAATTTGAAACACCAAAAATAATGATGACCAGAATACATTTTTTAGTACGAGAGAGAGAGAGAGAGAAAAACTAACAGCAATAAATTAGTTGTTATAAACTTACATGTATTATCTAATAAAAAAAAGAAAAAGATAACAAAAAATAAAATAAGCTGATATAAATATATTTTTACATTAGAAGCTATCATATATGTCATTCAAAATATATAGTAACTTGTGCTAATAATATTTTTTATTTAAAAAATATTAATTAAATGTTATATGATATTGTTGCTGTTTACCAAATACAGTTAACAAATAAAACTGAGGTGAAAGAACCTAATACCACTGATTCCATTAGTTAAATTTCTTGACTTTAAGAATATATTTGTAATTTAACTATATTAAAAAAAAAACTTAAAACTTAATTGTTATTTTAATGATAACTTGATTATTTTACTGTTTATTAAAATATTATATAAATAAAAATACCTCGAATAAACCTATAATGACTGATTGAAAAAAAAGAAGACTAATCCCGGTTTAAATACAGTAATTTTGTTTTATTGAAAGCACATAAACATCACTTTTACTGTTATAGTAAATAGTGAATTGTATGAAATCACCTTCACGCTCTTTGTTCAGCCGGCTCTGACGGCTACGCTTTTCACTCACTCACTCAGATTAGATCTAATCTCATCTCTTGCACTCCAATTCGCAGGTGAAATCCCTAACCCTAGCTTCCCTAAAATAATGCATGTTTCCTAATTTTGTTATTATGAAATTGTCTCAAATGCCTACGTATCGATCTGTTCTTGACGATGGAATTTGTGTTTCGATTGAAGAAGATGATGATGATGATTTATTTATAATGGAATTGTACCTTTCTGTAATTCTGTTGGTTAAAATTTTTGATGTGGTATTTGTTTCTGCAGGTGAAAATGGCAGAATCAAAACCAGGATTGAGGAAGCCTGTATTCACCAAGGCTGAGCAGCTCCGCCCAGGCACTGGTGGTCATACTCTCACTGTCAAGGTTGTTAGTGCGAAGATGGTATTACAGAAGGGTCGAGCTGATGGTCCTCAAGGACGCCAAATGAAAATTGCTGAATGTTTGGTCGGGGATGAGACTGGATTGATTATCTTCACTGCTAGAAATGATCAAGGTTTTTTTTTTTTTAATTTTTTGAATTTTTTTTGAATCAGCAAATAGTTATTCTAGTAGTGTGTGGTTATTGGTTCCTAGTGGTTGTTATCAGTTTATGGATTCTAGGACGTTAAACCCTCTTCCCTATACCCTAGTTGACTTTTGTGTGCTTAAGTAGTCATAGCATGAATTTTGTTCAAATGGGCTTCTTCTTTTTTTTTTGAGTGACATTCAATATTGTTCTGGGAAAGCTTTCAGTCATTTTTTTTATGACTTTTCTTTCTGTGAAACTCTTAACCTTGTACACATGATCTGATAAGTGAGAGCGTGGATTACTTTGGGAAAGATGTTTGGGTTAGATGTTCAATCAAAAGTGATAAATTTTCACTTGCCACTCCAAATAAATGAGAGCGAAATTTTCTTGAGTTTTGTCCTTTGACAATTTGGTTGAGGCGGCATGTGTTATCTTGGTTTCTTCATCTGTCGAAACAAGGAACTGATGAAAATTCAGATTATGTGACTTTCTAGTTTTTGGCTTTTCCCAGTCTTGCTGGTTTTATTTAACTCTTCTTATTTTTGTTTAGTGGACTTGATGCAAGAGGGTACTACTGTGATCCTACGCAATGCGAAAATCGACATGTTTAAAGGATCAATGAGGCTTGCTGTGGACAAGTGGGGGCGTGTTGAAGGCACTGAACCTGCTGATTTCACTGTGAAGGAAGATAACAACCTATCGCTGATTGAATATGAACTTGTAAACGTCGTTGAAGAATGACTTGAGAATGGTGTTTGCTACTCATCTATGACAGGAGAATAAAAAACAACTCCAGAAAAAGCAAATCACTGTTAGAGGACATGTTAAACCCAAAATGCTTGTGTTCATTTAGGAAAGAGTACATCTGCAAGCTAATACCGCTCCAGTTTCTTTTCCCATAAATCCAGCAGCAGCCTTTGATTGGACTTCCAAACAGATGGTAATGGCTGTAAACCAATGAGTTCAAGCAGCTTCCGTTTGGAACTTGGTTTTGGTTTGCTTACTCCCTTTTTATTTGTGAACAGTTGTTGATCTTGCACTACTTTGTCATGATACATAAAAAAACGATCGAAAGTATGTTCGGTTCTTGCATGCTTGATCTTTTTAAGCACTGTTGCTAACTCCTATCTTTACCTGTACTAATGTGAAATACACGATTGGACACTCGATCAAGCACTCCGCTTTAGTTGTAGTAAATTTGAGAGAGCATTTCCTTGCGATGGATAGTTTGCTTGGAAGTTTAGATGTTTCAATAGGCTTGCGGATCAGTTAAATCTGCGTAACTGCTGTCTAGGTCAATCTAGGAGCAGATTTCTTTGCCCCGAAAATAATTGAAAATGCCTAACAAGTATTCTGAACCTTGAACTAGAAATGAAGTTTGGAATGCAGTATTCACACGAGAAGAAGAAGAAGAGACAAGACATCTCTTGAGAAAACCCTAGTAATCTTGCCAAGGCGTGCTATCTGGAATATTCAACACAGCACGCTTATTCAGTCAATGTAAGACTTAAGGCGTCCACAAGCACACACAGCACAAGCAAAGGGCTGACCCAACCGTAGGATTTTTTGGGCAGAGGCAGGACTTACTCCTAAACAAAACCATGGCGGTTATTACAAGGCAGACTGTCCCATATATTCAACACAACATTGGGATCAGCTTGGGCAAGAAGGATTTCGGGCTTTTCCATTATGAAGTTAGAGCTCTGCGCTGACACTTGTTAGCTATGAGAGTTCAAGGACGTCTTTTATCAGAGGACGTCATGTGTGATTCCGAGCCCATCCCTGAATGACCTAGGTTCAGGCCCAAGTCCTTATCTTTATCTTTTATTATTATTTTTATTTTAAGATATTTTTTACATATATAATTGTATTAAATTTACGTTGTATCTATGATAATTGTTTTTGGCACCATATCGTTATTAAGATTAGTAATTTATGTAGATATCATCAGTTATTGAAAATTATCTCATAAGATTGAAATATGATTAGGATTATTGCTTAATTTGGTAACTATTTGGTTTATTGTGTTTTTTTTTTATTATTATTATTTGTTCATGGAAACTAGCATTATGAATTTAATTTTATTTGAATTAATTGAACAAAATTTTAACAATGATATATGTGCACAAATTATTAGGATACACAAAAGTATCAATCACGCACCATTTCCTTAAAAAATAATTAATTGAGTATTTTTCCTTTTGAATTTAATTTTAAGACATCAATACCCCTCGCTAACCTTTTTTTTTTTTTTTTCCAAGAATAAAATACCCCTCACTACAATTGCCTATGACCAATCTCAAAGAATAAAAAAAAAAATCCCTGATATAATCGTAGGTCTTGGGAATTGGTTTGTTTGCCATACCAAATATTAATCATAACAGGCATGATGTATTTCAAGCCGCATATGGTTAAATTAATCCAAATTAATATTAAAAAATACAAAAAGAAAAGAAAAGAAATTTGAAATTCTTATTAATTTTTTATTCTAAAAGTGCATGCTTTAACTTAAATATAAAGTGATTATATATAGGCTAAACTGCTAAACTGAAAATATTATTCTACCCTTAATAAATAAAACAAGATAAATATATAGTTTTTAACATCTCTTCTCAAACTCACGTATATAGTTTTTAACATCTCTTCTCAAACTAACGAGTAGCAGTAACAAACATCGAGAGTTTGCTAACTAGAAAACAAAAATAAGAAATGGATTGCGACTTGATAAAGAAATTTGCAATCTGCAAGGAAGAAGAAACAAAAGGCAGAATGATAGTGTTATGTTTGAGATGATGACGAGTAAGATGACAATTGATCTCAATATAATTAGTCCATAAAAAAACCAAGTTATGAATAATCTGCATAGAACTCTAGTTGTCACAATATATAGGAGTAAGATGAGAAAGGGAAACTCCCATATTTGCGAGTAACCAATGTAACTAAATAATTTCTTTAATAGTAGATGTCATAGCACCATATTGTACTTCAGTTGATGATTTAGAAACAATAGATTATTTCTTGTTCTTTCAAGAAATAAGAGAATTATCTAAAAAGATATATAATCTAGTACAGACTTGCGATATGTGAGATCACTATCATGATCAGCATTAGAGTATACATGCAACTTCAAGAAAGAGGTGAATGAAAGTAAAAGACTCTGAAAAACTGTACCTTGAAGATATCGCAAAATACGAAAAATAGCTACCTAGTGAACAGTAGTATGAGAAACAACAAACTAACTAATAACATGAAAAATATATGTGATATCTGTATGAGTAATGGAGAGGTATATCAAGTTCCTAACAATAGTACAATATCAAGTAGAATCTGTCAAAGGTAAACTATCAGAAGAAGAATACCTTGCGTTAACTTCAATGAGAGTATCTACAGTCTTGTTATTAGTAAGTCTAGCCTATTCAAGAATATTTGTAACATATTTCAACTAAGAAAAAAGGTAACCTCAAGGTGAGTAAGCTACCTCAATACCCAAGAAATATTGAAGAAAACTTAAATGATTCATTTCAAACTATCTAGCCAATTCTGTCTTCAAAACTAAAATACCATCAATGTCATCACCACTTATAATCCAATCATCAACATATAAGGATAAAATGATATGACCTGCAACAGTGCACTTAATAAACAGAGGAGAATCATGACTACTAGAAACAAATCCAAGAGATAAGATTACAACAGAAAATTTCTCAAACTAAGCATGAGATACTTGTTTGAGACTATATAATGCTTTCTTGAGCTTACAAATATACCTAAAGTCATGCAAAAAGCCAGGAAGAGGCGCTATATAGACTTCTTCTTAAAGATCCCCATTCAAGAAAGTATTTTTAACATCAAGTTATAAAATATGCTATTGACAAAATGAAGCTATGATAATAAAAGGATGAATAGTAGTCACTAGTCATATGGTTGCGTGACACAACGAAAAGATTAATATCTTTTTCCAAGTGCAGGAATGTTGAAGTAATAAATAACCCGGCAAGACCGAGGTCGAACCACAGGGAGGTTAATTGTATAAATTATAGATAACAATAATAATAGTAGTAGTAGTAGCAGTAGTAATACTAAAACTACTACTAGTAGTAATAATAATAATAATAATAAAGAAAAAGAAGGAGAAGAAGAAAAAGAAA
>NW_011500430.1:63641-63987 GCF_000495115.2 Populus euphratica | reverse complement strand
TAACAAGATATTCATAAACCTTTCTTTTGTGCTCAATATATCAACATATAATTATGGGGCTTTCTTGAGGCTTTTTGGTTTTTTTCTTTTTAATTTTTTTTAAATTTAGTTTATTAATATTAAATTTTTTTTATTTAGTTATTAAACTTTCATAACATGGATCCTAAGTTTGACCAGTTAAACTTAGTTAATTCAGATTTTTTTCTTTAACTCGGGTCGTAGATACTGATACGTAGGATTTACCTGATAATCGGACTTTTGCTTCAATCAACCAATGAATATCTTCAGGAATTTCATGATTCATTAACAATCTCAATCTTGCACATCTAGCACGGTAAATTTTTGT
>NW_011500430.1:54798-60182 GCF_000495115.2 Populus euphratica | reverse complement strand
TTTAGTTAAGGAGTTATTGATACTTCAAGTGCAAAATAATGATATAAAACCTTGATAAAAATGCACTTTTAAGTACTAATCATTACGCTACGCAGCGAGCTTACCTTTTATTTTCATAACAAATACTGTAAAAATTTATAATATAAAAAATAATATTTTTTAATATTAATAATAATTTCTTTCAAATTTATTAATTATTTTATTAATAATATTAATTATAATAAAAATAATAATATTTATCACTTAATAATTATATTAAGAATCTCAAGGACGATTATAACACAAATAATAATATTATTGATATAAACACTTTGAATTATAAGAGAGATAATAATATTTACAACACAAATAATAATATTATTGATATAAACACTTTGAATTATAAGAGAGATAATAATATTTATAACATATATTAATATATTAAGAATTAAGAAAATTGATATGGGTTTAGGCATGGACGCGTCCAGGTCCAATACAGAGTTGGATGCAGACACATCCAGATCCAACATGGGGTTGGGCATAGAAGGGTCCAGGTCTAACTTGGAGTTGGCCGCGGTCAAGTCCAAACCTAACGCAGGGTTGGGCATGGACACATCCGGACCCATCACAGGGTTGGACATGGACGCATCCAGACCCAACACAGGGTTGGGCGAGGATGGGTCCCGAGCCAACATGGAGTTGGCTGCGGTCGCGGCCAGACCTAATATGAGGTTAGGCAAAGATGCATCTAGGAACAACATAGAGTTGACCACGATCATGACCATTCCTAATGTAGGGTTGAGTGTGGACATGTCGAGGCCCAATATGGAATTGGGCACGGTCGCGTCCAGACCCAACTTGAGGTTAGGCAGGGATGCGACGAGGTCCAACATGGATGTGACCGTTGTCGCGTCCAGACCCGACTTAGGGTTAGGCGGGGACTTGTCTAGGCCAACATGTAACTGGGCATGGACGTGTCGAGGCCCAACCTGATGTTGGCCGCAGTCACCTCCAAACCCAACGTGGATTGGGCATGGACACATCTAAGTTGAACATGGAGTTGGATGCGGTCGCATCCAAACGCAAAGTGGGGTTAGGCATGGACGTGTCCAGGCCCAACGTGTGGTTGGCCAGCGACGCATCCAAACCCAACATGGGATTCGACGTAGATGCATTCAAGTCTAACATGGAGTTGGGCATGGTCCCATTTAGCCCATTGTGGGGTTGGGCATGAACGCGTCCTGGTTCAACATAGAGGTGGTCGCGGACTAATCCAAACCCAATGTGAGATTGGACATGAACGCGTCTAGATCCAACATGTTATTACCACAAAAAAGAAACCATATAGTTGATTTGAAGAATAAAATTAAGAATTATTATTATTATTATTATTTGTGCCATAAAAATTATCATTTTTATTATAACTGAAGGTATTAATATTAAAAATAATATTATCTGTATTATAAATATTACTATTTCCATTATAGTTCAAAACATTAATATCAAAAATATTATTTTTTACAATACAAATAATTTTATTTTTATTACAATTCAAAGCATTAATACTTGTTTAAGTCTCGCCACATAGCGCATGGGTTTGGCTGTTTGCCCTAGACAAGGCAACTCAAGTGCTAGGTGTCCCTATATAGGGGGGCGGGTCAAGCTCACGCACAAGGCAAGGCAAGCTAGACCTAGTGCCACGTGGTGCTTTGGCCTGACCCAGATTAAGGGTAGGTTAGCCTAAATGCCAGGTGTTCTGATGTGGGGGCGCGAGCCTGGCTAACGACCAAGACAGCCCCACCAAAACTTGAAGTAGCCATTTTCTCCTAATTATTTTTTCAATGCTAAATGCATCCCAATAAAAAGAAAACTCCACCCCTCCTCCGTTGTTGTTGCAACTCCTTATGGTGAGGGCTGGGCTGCCATTACACTGTTCCAATCCATAGTGTTTTAAGTTTTGTAAATAGTAAAAAGAGTATTGAGCCCTTTATTAAAAATACTATTATTTGTGCTATAAATATTACTATTTCTATTATAGTTCAAAGCATTAATATAAAAAATATTATTATTTATGATACAAAGATTATTATTTTTATTAAAAATAGTATGATTTGTGGTATAAATATTTTTTATTGTTATAATTGAAAGTATTAATATTAAAAATAGTATTATTTATTTTCTAAATATTATGATTTTTATTATAATTCAAAGTATTAATATCAACAGTACTATTATTTGGGGTATAAATTTTATTATTTGTATTACAATTGAACTAATAATATTTAGAACACAAATTATAATATGTTTGATAGTAATACTTTTAACTATAAAAAAATAATAATATTTATAAAAAACTAATTATATTTAGAAACCCAATACCCAATAGCCCTGTGTCCTAACGTAAAACCAATTAGCCCTGGTCATAAGGCAGGCCAGCCTCAGCGCTATGTTTGGTCTGACCTAGTGCATAAGCAGAGTAGTCTAAGCGCCAAGTCTTGTCATGTGGTGCATGGGTTTAGCCCCTGGTCATAAGGCAGGCCAGCCTCAGCGCCATGTTTGGTCTGACCTAGTGCATAAGTAGAGCAGTCTAAGCGCCAAGTCTTGTCATGTGGTACATGGGTTTAGCTGTGCACCCTAGCAAGGCAACTACAGCGCCACACTACACTCGAGTCCGACCTAGCGTGAGCACCAGGTATCCCTACGTTGGAGAGAGGGCCTGGCCCACGCCCAAGGTAAGGGCAAGCCAACCCTAGTACCACGTGGGGCTCAAGCTTGACCCAGCACAAGAGTAGGTCAACCCTAGCATCAGGTGTCCTCTTATGGGGGCTTTGGTCTGGCTAACTCCCAGGGCAGCTCTACCAAAACTTGAAATGATCATTTTCTTATTGACACATCCAAAAGATTGATGTCTTTTTTCAAGTGTAGAAGTGTCAAAATAATAACTCAGCAAGACTAGGATCGAACCACATAGAGGTTAACTATATAAATTATAAACAACAACAACAACAATAATAATAGTAATAGTAATAGTAGTAGTAGTAGTAGTAGTAGTAGTAGTAGTAGTAATAATAATAATAAAGAGAACTTTGAGATGTGGTATTAATATAAAGATTAAATAATGACAAAAACAATTGTCAAGGTTAGAGGATCCACTAATGGTATTTCAAATGTATTAAACTAGTGAACAAGCATGTTTAGTTTATCATAATAAAACATGCTAAACATAAATTTTTTTAAGACAATATTAGAATTCATGCAAGTTTAAATTTATAAGCATATAAAAAGAGAAGAAATTACTAAAATATAAGGTAAGGAAAAGTGTATAAAAATCTGTAAAATATTATATGAAACTATTCCTTCACCCTTTTTTTATAGTGTATTTTTGAAGCTAAAAAGTTCAATAATTAATTCCAACCATCATCCAGCTTTGATTAGTTATCATAAATCAAGAATTAAATCTGAATATAGCGGCTATAAATTTGTAGTTTTTATTTGAAAAAACTGTTTGAATTTGCAACAAAAGCTTCTAAAAGAGACTATTGGTAAAAATAATTTTTTGTTGCCAAAATATTATTTTAAAATAAACCCAAACTTAGGCCCGACTCAAAGCCCTGGCCGAGCCAAAAAACATGGGGATTTTAAATCCAAAGCCCACTTTACCTAAAACCTACCCTCTATAAAATCTTAGGTGTAATTTAGATTTAATTTTAACTTTTTAACTTTCCATTTTAAAAATAGCAAGAATGTTTTGTTTCTTTTCTATATGGGATAAAGTTCTCCTAAAGAGTTTTTAGTATCATCAAAACATGTCAACCAAGGTTTTTTGTGATCAATTTATCATTCGCCTATATATAATTTATTTCAAATATGTTAATATTCCATGTTAAAAAACTAATGTTGGGAATTAAATTCCAACAAAGTTTTAATCCAAGAACTGAGTGGACCTCAGTTTTAATTTGATCTCAAATATGCTCATGGACCATCTTTTAACAAATTTTCCAAAAATCCCATATGTGAAAGAAATTATCTATCTAGTTTGAAAACAACTTGAAGATTTATTAAGAAATACTAATTTGATAGATCATTAAATCAAGATTCGTAACTTTTATCTTTAAATATTTTTTAGTGAAATATTATTAAATTTGCTTGCTAAATAGAGAATATGATATCTTAAACTATTCATCTTTTATGTAAACCAAGACAATAGCACTCATACAGTTTTTTATCTAAAGATTGTTTTTGGTTCTTATTGTTGTGTTTATTTTGGCCCTGAACAACTCTTAGATTCAAAGAAATGACTATAGTTCTCATTTATATAGGTGATGTTTCATTAAAGGTATTCTACTATACTTTATTTTATATACCAAGATATCAAAATCATTAAGAGCACCACTTATCATTTATCATGTTGTAACTAACACTTATTTCATCATAGAAATAAGTAAGAAATAATAATTTTATAGTGCTACGGAGAATGTTATATGACTTAGCCTTTCATTTAAAACTAGATCTTGTAATCTTCAATCAACTAGGTATAATTACCATCATTACACTCTTTCATCTTTAAAGGTTTTAATCTTATTCCCCTCGATAAATGATACATAAGCTCTATTAACAAATATTTGGTTAAAGGATCCATAATATTTTCCTTTGATTTTTATCTAGTTAATGGAAATAATTTTATACGATAGCAAGTATTTAAAAGTATTATATATGAGACATATATATTTAGACTTTCCATTATATATAATATTTTGTGGCCTTCTGATATCCTGGATTTGGCTAATATGGAATATCTATCCTTTAAGAAATTTTGAATCCATTCAGCTTCATCTCTAGTTTTATCAAGAGCAATAAACTCTAATATCATTGTGGATCTTACAACACATATTTGCTTAGAGAATATCCATGATACAACTACTCTTAACTTGGTGACAATCTTTATCTTATTATCTGAATAAAACATCATTGCTAATGTTAGAATTCAAATAGACTTAAATCATGAAAATTCTAGTAAATTATCTCACCTTCCAACAAAAAAAAAATTGAGGTCATTTAGACTTCTAGAACTCAAGATATAGGTTGAACTCTAAACAATATCTGAATTGCAAGACAGATTCAAACTTCTCCATTGTTGCTAAGTGTGGACTTCCAAACAGTAGAATTGAGTCTTCTATTCCCATAAATGTTTTAGGCTTATGTATTAGCTTTCCATCCATATAAAGCATACCCAAATCCAAGTTCTACAACTCTAGATATGACCCAATGATTGAACAGTGTTCTAATTTGGACTGAACTAGCATCTTTTTTTCTAAACTTCACCCTCTCACTGTGATTGTGCATCAAAAGTGTCATTAAGTCTCTTATTTTATATATGTATTTATTGTTTTTATTTGGTTTTTTTT
>NW_011500430.1:0-53838 GCF_000495115.2 Populus euphratica | reverse complement strand
TTTTTTTTTGTTACCTAGCTTAATTTCCAAATCTAGCTCTCTGTGGATATGACCTCGATCTTACCGAGTTAATTGCTACATCGCACACTCATGCACTTGCGAGTTAAAACAAGCCGATCATAAAAAGCGGTCAAGCACACTCTCTTCTCAATTTCAGCAGTTGAACTTATCAATCAATCATTTTATTTATGTGATAGTCCTACATTTAAGATAAACACTTACCTTAAATTAAAGGCATCTTATGGTATTAAACTTGTTATTATAAAACATGCTTTAGTTAAGGAGTTATTGATACTTAAAGTGCAAAATGATGCTATAAAATCTTGATAAAAATGCACTTT
Organism: Populus euphratica; assembly: GCF_000495115.2. NCBI lineage: Eukaryota > Viridiplantae > Streptophyta > Magnoliopsida > Malpighiales > Salicaceae > Populus > Populus euphratica. The sequence goes on along the minus strand of NW_011500430.1, from coordinate 53,497 downwards.
TAAGTACTAATCACTCCTCAACCATCCATTCAATGCCAAATGCATCTCGGTAAAAAGATAACCCTACCTCTCCCCCGCTGCTTGTGCAATTCTTTATGGCAAGGGCTGGGCTGCCATTAAACATATCCAATCCACATTTCTTTGAGTCTAGGTAAACAATAAGAGGGGCACTTAGCCCTTTTAGTATATTGTGTAATTTTTTCAACAAGGGCAAATATGTTCTCATAATCCATATCATACTATTAGACCTATCAAAATTAGTGTTGATCTTATACACTCAACAATAACTAACAACACTCTTACTAGAAGGTAGAGGAACCAAATCCTAAATATATGTCTTATGCAAAGTAGAAAGTTTTTTATCCATAGCTTGCTGTTAAAGAGGATCAAGAATTGCCTCTTTATAAGTAGAGGGCATAGAAAGACAATGACTAGAAGCTAAAAATAAAGTAAATGATGAAGAATAATAGGAATAAGCAAAGTCTGGTAGTTTTATGGATTTGCGAATGTGTATGAATTGACGTAAAAGTGGATCCACAATCTCAAATGGAGCTTGAAGGGTTGTAGATGAAAATGGAGCTTTAGATGGGCTAGAGAGTAAAGTGTCAGTACTTGCAAGATGATGAGTCTAAATTAATCGAACATGGGAAGGGATACCTAAGGTACTAGGAACCTGAGATGATAAACCACCGGAATCCTCAGAAAAAGGGATTTACACGAATAATATCAAATCTAGTCAAGTTATGAATAGTGGATGGAATAGAAAAGAAAGTTATATGCTCGAGGAAGACAACATGAAAAAACATATAAAGTTTCTGAGTTATTGAATTAAAACAACAATACTCATTTTTACCTTTACCATAACTCAAAACGACACAAATAGCAAATCGAGATGATAACTTTTTGCATTCTACATGCGAACAAAGAATGAAACAAATACAACCAAAAACTCTAAAAGAGAAATAATCACAAACATACCCATATAAGTTTTCAAACAGAGACAAACCTAAACTATAAAAGGATGGAATGGTATTTACAGAAGCAGATAATAAGAGAGAATAAGCAGTTTCAACAATGTGCTCATGTTTTTCTTCAGCAACTTCATTTTGCTCAAGGGTACTGCACATAAAGTTTGGTGAATGGTTCTATCTAAGGCAAACAACAATCCAAATTTATTAGACGTGTATTCTCTACCCAAATCACTCATAAAGCATTTGATTAAAGTAGAATGTTAAGTTTTGACAAAAGTTTGAAATGCTCCATATACCTCAAAGAATTCACAACGATATTTCATTAAATAAACCCAACAATAGCAAGTATGATCATCAATAAAAAAAAATATAATATTAAGACCCTTCTTTTATACCAACAGGAAAATGTCCCCATACATCATAATAAATCAAGTCAAATGGTGAAAAAGAAATAGAAATACTTTAATTAAAAGGTAAAGTGAAAATTTTTTGCTAGTTTACATCCACTATAATTAGAAATGTCACATATTTTTAAATTTTTTAAAACTCTCGTGGATGTCAAAAATCACAAATGAGAAGACATAACATGACATAGACGAGAATGCCATAAATAAAAACTAAAAATAAATGACTCAAATGAAAAGAAGACAAATCAACAATGCTAGTAGCAGCGGCGGCAGTAATTGACACTTTTAACTCATCTAAAATGTATAGTTCATTCTCTTTACAACCTGTCCCAATTAGCTTCTGAGACTGCAGATCTTATACAAAAAAAAAAGGAAAAAATAACTAAATAATCACTAGAATCACATTAGCTTCTGAGACTGCAGATCTTGTACAAAAAAAAAGGAAAAAAAAACTAAATAATCACTAGAATCATATAATTGGCCAACAAAAGTAAGATTCAATTTAAGGTTCGAAATAAGTTAAATATTAGAAAAAGACAAGTGAAGTGTGACAATAGAACCAACACCTGCTAAGGGCATCAGAGTGCCATCAATAGTGATAACAGGAATGGAAGGGGAAGGGGTCACAAAGGTAAAAGATGAAGAATCTAGAGACATATGATGTGAAGTACCATAATCTAAGACCCATTTAAAATATGACATCCTTGAGGAATTGTGAAAAAACTGACCCATGAAAAGAGAAACGGACATTGCTTGTAACTGTCAAGAGAGAAACTTTTGAAATTGCTCAGCTAGAGTACTAGGATGAATGATAGGGCATAATGAAGCTACTGCTGCAATATTGGGGTGTGGCGGTTTATAACCCTGAGGTGGTCTATAAGCATTAGATTATGAATGACTGTCATGCTTCTAAGCTTGATTTTTTTATCTCAATTTGGGACATTAAGCCTTCCATTGACCTTTTTCCTTACAAAAACTACACTCGTCAAAGCCAACGCTTATGAAAGGCTTATTTTGATTACTAGAGAATGGCTTAAAAGGTACTGCTAGTACAGAAGAATTCAAAGCAAAAAGATTCTCTTTTTCAGAATAAGATTAAAGATGTATTTCTTCAGCCGATAACTGACTAATAATAGAGTCAACAGAAAGTAGTGGAGAACGATACATAATTGAATATTTAAGTCCTTCTAAATTACTGTGAAGGTTTTGTTAAAAACTATATCAATCGTTGTTCTTCTCTACACTCAATATAGGCACCACATGCCTTTAACTCTGTCAATTTTGTAAGAGCCAACTGATCTCAAAGATCTGTCATGGTAGAATAAAACTCCTAAATACTCATATTCTTTTTATGAAGAGCTCCTATATCATTCTCTAATTGATACTGTTTTGTAAAACTTGATTATGTAGATAGCCTTTACAGATTATCCCAGATCTCATTTACTGTCTCATACTTCACCAACTGCATACCCATGAAATGCTTAACAAAATTATTGATCCAAGTAATAATCTTTGTATTGTTTGCTTCTCACGTATTTATCAAAACAACATCCTCCTCCTCAATATTCTTAGATATTACATAAGTTCCACTAACATATTTTCGCATCTTCTTACCTTTAAGGAAATTTCTCATTAGATAACTTCAATACGAATAATTCTTTCCATCCAACTTCACATTCACAGACTAAAGTGAATCATCCCTTTCAATAGTCATAATTAACAAAAAAAAAATAACCATAACGCATAGCGAAAGACAAAGTACCATATTGTAAAAACAAAACAAATATAACAGAAACTAAACAAGTATCTTCTTCAAATTATATGATTACACTAAAACACAACACAAATTACAGAAACTGAATGCAACTATCAAATTGCGGAAGCTGAATGAAAGATAAAATACCAGATTTTACAGAAGCGGAAGACAAAATATCACTCAAGAAAATTTTATAGGCTAAATTGAAAATACTATTCTACCTGAAAGTTGTGTTTACGATTAAGCATTATTTTATAAAATCTGTTGTGATAATATATCAAATTAATTCATATTAACACAAAAGAAATGCAAACATAAAAGAGAAAGAGGTTGGAATTTTCATTAATCTCTTTATTTTAAAAATGTACGCTTTAACTTAAATATAAAGTGATTATATATAGGGTAAACTAAAAATATTATCATACCTATAATAAATAATACAAGATAAATATATAGTTCTTAACATAGATCTTAGGAGGGGTAGTGAAAGAAATATTTTCCTGTAATAAGATTTAATAAAAAAAGGATGCAATTTTAATAAATGAAAAAATGATCCGAAATTACTCTTACAATTGTTTAGAATTCTTGGAATTAAATTAAATTTTTTAGTTTGGAATCTTTTAAGATATTGATTTGAATTTCAAATATAATTAAATTACTAAAAAATAACAAAAAAAAAATTAAAGTAGAGACACTCTAATTTGTTACTGTAATTCCTTTTGAAATTTACTTTAAAAACAATACTCCAAAATTTTAACCTCACGTTAAAACTAAAAGGCAAATAAATCATAACTTCATTAACAAAATCATAAAATATACATGATGAAAGAAAAAGTCATTCTGAAAAAAAAAAGTCACTCCCGACAAAGTGTGGAAGGAGGCAAACACTTTCTCAGAAAATAAATAAGCCTTGAATCGTCATGGCTATTCTCATAAAAAATCAGTACAAACATAACAGTACAGTACCATGCTCTCAATTTATAGGCCACCACATGCATGTGTATGATAATTCAAATTTGATGGAAAGGGAGTGATATAGCTTCTCTATTTTATAAAGAATCTACGATGCTAGGACTTCATTCATGATTTAAGTATGTAATATATATACTTTCTATTTTATTCATGTAGAAACTTGATGGATTAACATATTTTTATTTTTAATTTCTTGATTTTTATTTAAAGGAATAAGAGGTTGGGTGCCAGATTCAGTAATTTTTTAACATAGTCAAGCACTGACCTACACGCAAACAAGTATATTTTTTTCCTAAAAAAGTCAGATATTTTTCTCTAATAAATTTAGAAATATTTTTTCTCTTTGACAAATAAAAATTAAATGTTATTAGAAAAAGAAGACCTTTGAGTACTCCACTAGATAAAAAGGTAAGGAGAATGAGCCATAAAGGTCCATTATCATCGGCAAAAAAAGGTTTTTAATCTTTATAAGCTACAAAGACTTATTATCATCCGAAAAAAAAGTTTTTAATTTTAATATATATGTATTTTTAAAGTTTCTCTCTAAAATATTATAATTTTTTATATAAAATATATTTATTTAAGTATTGGAAAGTTTTAAAATTCAGAGTAAATATTTTAATTAAGAGTTGATACATTTAGTGTTGGAGATATTAATATTGTGATAGTAGCTAGATAAATAAATTGAAAAAATACTAAATGAAAAGGTAATTCCAATTATTACCCAAATAATATTTTATATGTACATGATTATTCTATCTATAGCCATATACTTCACACCGTGCTACGAGCCAAACTTTACCAGGGAGGAAAACATAACTTTTGACCTTTATCAAAGGAGTATTTCTAAAATCCTAGTCAAATTTATTGTTTTAATTAAAAGTCAAAACCCTAACTTCAATTATTTTCTTACATGTTGTTTATTAAATCAAGGGTAAATCACAAAAGTCCCCCAGCGATCTTATGAAATTACACAAGCTTACAGATTTGACAGAAGCCATCTCATATTTAATCTACAAACTCCTCTTTTATATAAAAAATACCCTCAATATTTTTTGAAATCACCTCTTAACATTAAGGGCATTTTAGATGGAAAGGGAAACTTTTGTAATGTCTCTGAGTTTTTGGAAAGGGAAACTTTTCATGGTGCGATCAGTTTGATGAGAACATTATAATTTATTACAAGATCAAAACCAACAAATATTCATAAATCAAACATAAAAAAAAAATTTCATGGTGATCAATATCATAATTATAAGATATCCATTTACCAGTTCCTTCAATGCATGGTGTACGAAAAAAGGCCCCTGATGAGTGGGGAAGATGACTGGTGGGCACCAAGGAGAAACTCACGTACAAGTTGAGCACTTGGAGCTATAATCAAACATGGAAAACAGAGAGTAAGTGGGAATCTGGCATTATCTGCTACCACGCCTCCTACTACCATAATGTAAAAAGGGCCACTCATTTGAATGATAACGAAAAAGAAGAGCCTTTAGGGCACCAACTTAATAAAAGAAGAGAGACAGAGGCTGCCAAGTTAAAAGAGAGAAGAATGGAAAACGTTGATGCTGATGTTTCAAAAAAAAAAAAGGAAAAAAAAAGAAAGTTGATGGATGTTACGAATCATAGACGTCATACATGACATGAACAAAAATGATGATAAAAATTTAATTATAATCTTACCTTAACAAGATTTTACTTGTCAGATAAATTAAACTTATTATATTCCTTTTCCATTATGTACCAATTTATATGACACATAAAACCTTAAATAATATAATTTCTTTTTTAATCATCCATAAACCTCAACAGTGCCTTATTGAAACTATAAAAATGCTTAAAAATAAGTCCACAAGAGCCAATAATTAAATTCTAAAAACTCATAAAAGCACCTACAAAATTAGATCCTTGATTATATATGTGTGTATGAGATCACATTATTTCTACTCCTTTAAATGGAAAATTTAGTAATTTTTATTTTATTTCTTAAACATTGCTGCTACTCAAGACTTAATTTCATGGTAATTTTTATTTTATTTCTTAAACATTGCTGCTACTCAAGACTTAATTTTTATTCATCCACATATTTTAAATAAGATAGAATAAATCTGCACTCATATCTATGTTTTTAATATTGCATATATTTTTAATAATTTTCCAAATTAAAAACATAGACATGAGTGCAGATTTATTCTATCTTGTAATGATATTAAAAATCTGCACTCATGTCTATATTCATGTTAAAAATAAAGTCCTTAAAATGAAAGAATTTTCAAAATTTGTAATGATAACATAATAATCATGATGATAAACTTTTGTGGAGCCTTGAAAAAGATTTTATTCACATTTTAAAATTATGTATATGTATTATATATAAATGGTTTTCTTAAATTTTATTCCTACATAATATTTTTTATTTTATTATAATTAATTTTAATATTTCTATAAAATTCTTATTGATACAAATACAACACGTGTGCCAATAATATTATTATAGTTAAGTGCATGAGTCTAAAAATCCCCCAATATTAAATAAACTAGTCATTGTATCCTCGTAAATGTTAATTTGACACTAGAAGAGCAGTTGAGTAAATCATTAACAAAAAAAAATAAAATAAAAATTATAACATTAATTCTGTAAATTTTGTAAATTATTCTACAGATCTCTAATTCATTCATGTATGAGTTGCTCATAAGATGTCTCTATGATTCAAAAATTTTAGTAAAACCTCAAGAAGTTTTAAGGTCATTGATCCTTGTACATATTATACAAGATATTCTATATATTTGATGCATATTCATTTATAGTTCTCAATTGGACTTAGTTTAAATAAAAAAAAGCATTACATGATTTCATATTTTCATTAAAAAATAATAAAAGTGAAAATGAAATAAAATTTAATACTTGCATTAAAATAAATTTATGAACAACTTAAGGGACCTTATTTTACGATTGACATGATATTTAATTCATTTTTCCTGTTTTATGCTAAAAATAAATATGCAATATATATTTGAAATAAAAGTTTATAATACAATCTTTTATTTGGTTTAAACAAGAATAATTACAATAAACATATTATATAAAATTGTCACATAAAGTTTTTTTTTAATTATCTTTAATTCCTCTCTCCTTACCTTGCATAATTATTAACATATGAATCATTATATTTTATAACACATGACTTCATAAATTTAATTGTTTTATTTGTTTTATTACCAACTTATCAATCCTCTTGATGATTAGAGTTTATAAATTTGCTTTAGTTTTAGTATTAGAACTAATTTTTCAAATGTATTATCTAGGTCATGACATTCTAATAATTCTATAAAAAATAAATTATTAAATTTAATTTTCACTCAACTCAATATTGAAGAATAAATTAAAAAAATCAATAAAAAAAAGATGAAAAACCCAAGTCAACAAGCTTCACATGAGACCCAGATCAGAAAATCATTATAACTTTATAAAAAAAAATATAAGACAAATTTTGAAGTTTAATTTTCAATCAACTCAATTTTGAAAGATTAAATTGAAAAATATTCAAATAAAAAAGGACACAAATAGTGACCCGAGTCAATATAGGTTAGCCTGTCAAGCAAAAATAATGACCCGAGTTAATGTGGGTTAATCTATCAATCCAGAGTGAGGAGACCGAAATAAAATGTTGAAGGATTAAATTAAAAAATATTCAAATAGAAAAGGACACAAATAATAACCTGAGTCAATATAGGTGGTCTGTCAAGCAAAAACAATGACCCGCGTTAATGTGGGTTAATTTATCGATCCAAAGTGAGGAGACCGAAATAATTTTATAGAAAGCAAACAAAAAAAATTATAAAATCTAAATCTCAAACAATTAAATCTTGAAAGATACAATTGAAAAAAATTATTTAAAAAAAAAACTTCAAGTCAACCTGACTAAACTGTAAAACTCATAACGGGGTTCATGAGAATAATGCACTCACACATACTACACTCATCATCACAATTTCACACATTCTTTAAATCCTAAAATTTTATAATTAAATAAAAAATCCTTAAAGAAACTATCTTATCAAGATCCATCCTCCAACAAGTGAATAGGTTTGAACTGATGTTACTCGCTTTTATTAACAATACACTAAAATATATAAGGGTTTTATTGTAACAAATTTTATTGTGAACTACCTCATATATCATTATAGATTAGAATAGTCAATTTTAAAAACAAATTTCAATTTCAACCTTAAACTTTTTTTCACACAATGGAGCCATTTTGAGTTCAAATTTCCATCCAATTGCATATTTTTTTAAGAAAATGTTAAATTGAAAGTTAGAGGATAAAGATGGCAGGTAAAATAGGTGGTGAATTTAAAATTCATACAAAAAAAATTATTTTAACCCCCCGTCTTTTTTTATTTATAAGTAATCGGTTCTTTTAATTTTTAAAAATTCAATTTTGATATTAAAGTTATTTTCCTTTATTTTTTGGTATTTTTCTTTGAGAAGAGAGAGGCTTGTCAAATTCTGACTTAGAGAGAAAATCATTGTTTACACTTATTTTGACCATTAAAATGGTTGGAGTTTTTGTCGATGGGTTACACTTGGTGAGAGGAGTTTTACTGCAGTTTTCTTAAACTTCGATATTGCCTAAAAAAATATCTAAGTTGAGGATAAAAAACTTATTTTGTTTAATTTTCTTATTTAAACTTTTTTGGGATTATTAAATTGCTAAATTGGTTTTTATATGTTTTAAAACTGGTTTTTGGGTGTTTTTGACTTAAAATAAGTTAAGAAAATTGTTTGTTGGAATAAAAACCTATAGCCCTGATTTCTCCACCACCATAGTAGGGGCTAAAATTTGGGCTGGAAGATGATGCGTTGTTTGCCTTAGCAGGCGATGCATTGTCTTTATATTTCAACAAAAAAACATAAAAGGTCATATGCTTTTTTAAATAATAATTAAAAAAAAAAGTTCATGCGCGCAAGCTTAGGTTTAAAGGTCTATATGTTTGAGTTATTCCTTCTAGAGGCCTAGTGTACTGGGTCCTTCTAGAGGCTTGGTGCGTTGGGTCACAGGCCAGCCTTACTAGGCTTTCTTAGCCTTTTTTTCTAGGTAAAGAAAAAAAATCAACCTGGTTTGTTACATGACTTGGATTATAAGTTTGACAAGTTGAACAACAATATTCAATCTATCTTTTTAATTCACTTTTAGTACTTCAATTGTTTTTGAAAAAAGCAATCTCACCCTCCATTATAAATAATCGTTTTTTAATTAACTTAAAAAAATAAATAAATAAAGTCTCACCTTTTGTTATCAACGATTTGCTTTGTTATTTCATTTCTATAAGCTTGTCATTAAAAAACTTTGTTATTTCATTTCTATAAGCTTGTCACTAAAAAAAAGAAAGATATTTCATTAGAAAATATCACATTCGCTTTATTATCATATAAATCTATTAAATAAAAACTAATCTATGGAATAAAAAATTCATTCAATCCGATGACATACATGACTTGCATTAAGAGTTTGGTTAGTTGACTTAAGTTTACTTGTATTTTTATTAAAAAAAAAAAGGTTTTTTTTACTAATTTTATCCTTGAATATTGAATTAATTCAAGATTTAGGTTTTTTGTTTGGTTTTTTTCAAGATCATCCCATAATTTTTGCTTGTCAACCAGAATAACCTAGGTTGATCCAATGTGTTTCTTCTTTAATATTAGATAAAAATATCTTCTTACATGCAACAAATTTTAAATTCATGCATAAAATCTTTTTATTTTTCTAAGACACGTTAGCAATACCTATATTGTTTTTGTTTGATTATGTTTTTTTTACTGGTGGGGGCAACAAGCTAGCCTTATGTGTTACTTTGGTATCAATGAGTTTCATTTTATAACTATAGTTCAACCTAAGAGTTTTTTTCCTTCTCCTTGCCCAATGAGGTAAGTCTAAACATGGGAATCATTTTGGCTTTAAGTTAATTTAGTTTTTTGAGATGTTTTCTTAGTTTTTTGTGGCTATGGATAGGTTTATCAAGGTATTTAGGATGTTTTTTAGATGTATTGGGTAAACAATAGGTTTATATGACACGTCATCTACTATCTCTTTTTTTAAAAAAAATAAACGGTCCATCCCTTTAAGAAATTTTTTTTAAAAAAAAAAAGATACGATGAGGCACACGGGCTAGAAGGCCCATACATATAGGTTGTTTTTCTTAATGTCTAGTCCCACGTGATTGATCTCCTTTTTTTTCTTTTCTATTTTAAATTTGATTTGAAAAATTGATAAAATAAATCATTGAAACCAATTAAGTCTATTATTTAGATAGCAGTTTGTCAATTTAATCCATGACATCCAGGGTATTATCTATTTCTTCATTTAATTTGAACCTAAAAGAAAGCAATTTAACCTTTTGTTGTTAATGATCTATCTTTGTTATCTTAGCTCCAAGTGTTTTTCATGGTTTTTTTATTTTTAAAAAATATATTATTTTTCACTGAAAAACATCATATGCTTTATTGTTATGTAATTAAATGAAAAATAATCTCTGAGATAAAAATATATATTTAAATGAAAAATAATCTCTGAGATAAAAAAAATATATATTTAATTTGATGACGTGCATAACTTTTATTACGGATTTGCTTGAAGGACTCAATTTCACTCAATTTTTTTAATCAGATGTTGTTTTTCACCAATTTTATTTTAAAACATCAAGTTAATTCAGGATTGAACTTTTTAATTTTTGTTTTACATTATCCCGTAAGTTTAGTAAGTCAGTCCAGGTTAACTTAAATGGATTAAATGTTCTTTTTATCTTGGTATTACATCAAAATATCATTCAATTCATCGTTGAAAATAATTTTTTTTCATAAGACACCTTATTAATGCCTAGATTTTTTTTACCCTAAAAAAAAAATTTATTATGACCATCGGTGTATTGCGAAATAATGAGCTAGTTCAGTAAAATAAATCTTAACACCCTTATTATTAATTTTTTTTCTTGAACTAATGTAAAGTATAATCATAACCACTTAATCGGTTTCTTTGAATTAAAAGCATCTTTTTTTTTTCTTTTGTTAATGATAATTGCTTGTACTTGACTTGGATTTGGAATGCACGCATAAACATACATGAAATCAATAATTAAAATTTAATTAGACTAAGTAAATAAATACTATTTTATTAAATACTATAAGAGCCATAATTCGTTCAATACAATGCAATCATAACAAAGATATTATTTCAATCCCATATGATATACATGTTCTGGTAAAGCTAACACATAAATTAGCCCCACAAAAAAAGTGATGTCTCCACCATAGGACGCACTTCAAATGGCTTTCCTTGGTAATAATATCTGTCCACTAAATGGATATAATCAATGCAATAGCAAAGTTTGAGCTAAAAAAATTAAAAATAAAAAGATCTAAATCAATGCACTTCAAATGGCATTCCTTGCCACTATGAATTTAATGTAGTGGTAGCAGACGATTGTAGAATAGTGTAAGAAAAACAATAATCGTGAATTATTATACTGTTATATAGCGATTTATTTAAGTATTGTTTCGAATTATTAAGGTTTCAGTGTTTTAAAACTTGTACTATTATTTTAAACACATTACCTATCATTTTCTATATTGATAATATATTTATTTTTAGAATATCTTTTTAGGATTTAAAAATAATGGTATGCTGCATCCAATATTTTTAATTTAAAAAATCTATTGAACCCAAACGAACATGAATTTGATATTATTCTAGACCTAAAACATTTATGTTCATCAACCAAACCCAATGTATCTTGGGGTTGGCGATATACCATATCCAATAAACTTGAGTTTAGTCACCAGCTAAAATCAAAAAAACATAAGCTTAGCAAGATGCAAGATTCAAAATACTTTAGTTGAATTGTCAGATAAATCCAACAAAACATTAACTTAACAGATTCAAAATACTTTAGTTGAATTGTCAGCTAAATCCAACAAATTAACTTAATGAGATGTCAGATCCTACATATTTGGATTCAATCATCACCTGAACTAAAGAAAATATCAAAAGTCCTAAATAAATACCTAAACTAAAAATGTTATTAGTTGGATAAACCATCATATCTTTTAAGTAGTTTGGATTACATCTCAGGTCTTGAGTATCCAAGACTAAAGAATCCTGAATTATTCATATATGAGGTAATGAATATCTCTATACACTTATAGATGTATAAAAGATATCTTAAAGGATATATAACATTTATCATCTTATTAATGATATGTACTAAATATTTGTTCTTCGTTAAAGCCACCAAAAGCAATGGACTTTTCAGTCATTTTTTTCTCTAAAAATGACAATGTTCAAGGGGTATAAACACCTCCGAAACCATCCAGGTAAAGATTTAGAACTTTTTTATATTTCAAGAGCTTGTATATATTTCAGAGTATTAATTACCCTAAAACACAAATACAAATATCATTTGTTCTTGAAATTTAAATCTCTTTTAAGTTATTTATTACCTTTCTCAGAAAAATAATGACTTTATCATCGAATGGTCTTTAAGTCCCCTCAATTGAGATTATTTTTTCAAGTACTTAGAGAGCTTTACTGTTAATTTAGTGCTTCATAAGCTAAAGAGAAAAAAAAATATTTCTCTAAATATCTTGATTAACTATTACCCACAAACTAACTACCATATATAAATATTCTGGATTTTGGGACATCATTATCTATAAATATGTAACATTTGATTTTATTGATAAGTCAATGGCTTAAACTTTCATTTTGACCAAAAACCTACTAAAATTTCCTTTTTTAATATTTCCAAATACCTTGATAGAGTTAAACCCTCTAAATTTTTTTTATATATATTTTCAAATACCTTGGTAGAATTAACATTACAGGAATCAAATTACACCAACAATTGCAAATATAAAGTGTATATTGAAACACTAATTAACATCTAATAAATGTCTTTTAGTTTATTGAGATTAGATGTGTGTTATATGCACTTTCAAATGAAGAAAAAAATTAAGAGAATATAATCACTTTAATTTTTCATGTTCCTTGATAAATATCAAGTCAAATGAAATACAATACTAGTCTCAGATTTTATTGTTTCATATCAGCTTCCAAATTAAGGTAATTATTGATTGAATTAGAAACTAGTTGGTGTTAGTGTTGAAATAATTAATCAGCTTCCAAATTAAGGTAATTATTGATTGAATTAGAAACTAGTTGGTGTTAGTGTTGAAATAATTAATCAGCTTCCAAATTAAGGTAATTATTGATTGAATTAGAAACTAGTTGGTGTTAGTGTTGAAATAATTAATAAGAGTCTACAAGGGGATACTCCAAAAACAGCAAAGGCAAGATCGGGACTTGAAACAAAGACATTAACTCAAATCTTGAAAGACATGTACGGTGGGAATTTAGCAATGAAGAACAACCCATTGAATTATTCAACAAGAAAACAAAAGAAATAATTGATGAAGGAAAATGTGCAAAGTTAAGAAACTTTTTCATAAAGAATCAATTCATTAACTAACATTATTAGCCACATACATCATGTTTTAATTCATACTACATGTTTAGTAAATATTTTATGGACTAATGGATGAGTTACAAGTGATTGGTAGCACTTGCAGAAAGTTACTTAACTTATCAATTTTTTTATTTAATGATATGTATATTGTTAAATTAGATTATAAATCAATCAATAATTTTAATAATGAACCTTTTGCATTGGTCTACATTTAAAAAGATTTTAATAATGCATCTCTTACATCTATCTTGTCACTGCAACATCGTAGCAATCATCTTTTTAGATCAGGATCTTTATGTGCAAGTGAAAAGAATAAGAAATTATTGTTCTTTATTAGTTAAATAAGATTTGGAGGTCTCCCTAGTATTTTGATAATCAGAAACCCTAACAGGTTTTTAGAGTCTAGATAAACAGACTAGTTGTGTATAGAAAATATAATATCACCTTTAGTAAACCATACTTATAGTAAGTTATATTGTTTATATGTTTGATTACAAAGGCATTGTTATGTTTTTTTAACCATTGATTTGTTTACTAGTTAAAGCAGGTCCATCATTGTAGAGTGAACCATGATTTCATGGGTCGTGACTAGCCATTTTAAATTCTAAACAATTTTTTTGTGTTTTTATTTCTTTTAATATTTAGGGATTCACCTTACATATTAGTTCATAATCCTTGGTATTAAAATAAACATATTTATTTTTTTGGCGTTTTTGAAAGATAGATCAAGTTCTTGTGGATTTAATAAACTTGTTATTGAATCCAAAAATACATGCAAAGATGTATAAAAAGTTTTTTTTTTTAATTTTAGTAGTTTAAAATGCTAAATCATACCACGTATTTTTCTTATTTTTTTATGCAAATATGATTTTTATTTAAGAGACTTAGTCATATATAATTAAAATGTTCAATTGCATTTTTTAAAAAGAAATTTTTATTATTTATATAATTAAAATGTTCAATTGCATTTTTTTAAAAGAAAGTTTTATTATTTTTTTTGTGGAAAGAAATTGGTTTATTTAATATTGAAAAAGCACTTTACATGTAGGTCACAATCCAAATATTAAATAATAAAGAGCGAAATATGATAACCATAAAAACTTTATTGCAAATAGATCCTTTAAAGGTATAAAATTGAATCTAATAAAAAAAGGATTGTGTTTGGCAAACGCTAAAAAAAAATACCATTGGAAAAATCAATAGGGTGTGTTTATCAAATATATTTTTAGCTAAAAATTAGAGGATTAAAAGTTTTTTTAAGGTCTCGGGTAAATGCAACTTAAGGACAAGAAAAAATATTTTTCCTTTCGAAAATTTTTAATCACATAAATATGCCCTTCACCTAGAAATCATGTTCTCAATTTCAACCAATTCATATTAAATCAAAGGCACACAAACATGGATTATGAAATATTAAAGCATAATGATGCATTGGATAAGGAAAAAACAACCCAAGAATGGCTTGGAATCATGTTCAATAGACAATACTTAAACCAGGGTATTTAAAACTAAAAAAGATCAATTAGCATAAATCAAGCTTTTAAGGGACACATTAATAGTAAAGGACAATGATATGTAAGTCTTAGCTTTGATCAAAGTACATAAATCAAGCTAAAACATCAACTTATAGGAAAATGAAAAACTCAGCTCAAGAACATTCAACCCAAACACAGAAATACCTAGAAATTGCCCAAAATAGCTTAAACCCATAATCAAGCTTTAAACCAGTAAAAATTACTTCAAACAAACTTGTATTAACCTACCAAAACTCTAAAAACATAAAAAGAAAAAAAGTAAAGTAAATGGAAACATAAAATAAAGATCTAACCATACGAAATTCAAAAAGAAAAAAAGGCATTTCATTGACTACAAACACTTTTTTATTAATTTTAACATCTATTCTTGACTCATATCATCATGAACTTAGCTTCATTAACCCAATATTTTATCAAGAATAACACATAGTCATATTTTATTGAGAAACAAAATGAATCAAAACATATTTGTTCACCAAACTAAACATCTAGGCATGCTAGAATGCCTCTTAATAACATCAACTTACATCAAGTTACAGTTGTAAAACAACAAATTATGCACCAAATCCAATCTTTAATGCATATATACATATAAACACAAATATTAACAACCAAATCAAAATTTATAAACAATAAGCAGTCAAACAATAATTTAAACCAAGCATTAAAAGCGGAAGGAGTGCACCTATTAAGTTACACCTCGTCATCAAAGGTAGGTGTATACCTTGTAGATGTAATGCTATTTTTTTCCTTATTCCCTTTTTTCATGTAAGTTTTTGCTTCTTCTACATCTATTTTCAACTCCTGATTTATGTTTTTTTTTTCACACTTTGGATACTAATTCTTTGGATCCTTTTTAAAATAAAACTCAAGAACTTCTCTCTCATAGACCTTTTGATGCTCAAAAGCACTTGCTTTTTTTATAACAAAACCAAAATATAAAGTTACAAAACCATGATGGTTTTGTGTCCTTTTTAAAATAAAACTCAAGAACTTCTTTCTCATAGACCTCTTGATGCTCAAAAGCACTTGCTTTTTTATAACAAAACCAAAATATAAAGGTACAAAACCATGATGGTTTTGCAAAGAGATTTATTAAAGATTCTTATTCTTTCTTTTCTCAAACCTTCCTCTCTAAAATTGGTGGTGCATGATCTTTTTTTTTGTCTTCTTATAAACTAAACTCAAGTATGACAAAACAGCCTTGAAGTCTTTTCTTTTATAGTGAATTTGTTCTTTACTTATAGATGATTGGGTGGGGTATTTTTTCAAGACCATTGTAGAGATTAAAACATAAATGTACCATTAGTATACTAAAATCTTATAAAACGTATGTAAATCTACCATCAAGAACAAACCACACTTAATCATCTTGTATTTTCTCATGTAAGGAGGTAAATTGGGACAAAATATTATCAAGCTCATTTGCCTAGAAGTTACATCTCTTTTAGCCTTTTTGGTAGAAGAAAAACAAGACATGTAGACCAAATAATATGTCATTCATTATCTTCATTAAAGTCTCAGTGACACTTCATTTGTTTAAACCATAAAAATTAGGGTGTTCAATAGAATTTTAGGAAACTTCAATTTAGTTCTTATTTTTTTAATTTCAGCATATACACTCTTAATTAACCCGAAACATCCTAGTTTTTTCATTTGCATCCTTGAAAACATTGATTAAGACCCTTTTAATTCACATATTTTAAATTATGCAGCTTGACCCCCTATTTCTCATCAAACTTTTAATTTATCTCAAATTAACTCTTGGTTTGATCAATTTTAATTCCTAAATTTTTACGCCTTTTGCAATTTGATCCTTGATTCTGAAGTTTTGCAAATAAGTTCTTAATTAAACTTTACACTTGAAATTTCTTTCAATTAAGCCTATGATTGCATTAATTTGGCTTTTTAAAATTTCAATCAGGCTTTTTTTTTTCTAATTATTGCATATTAACCTGAAATAGGGCTTCAGATTTAATTTTTCTTTAATTAAGTTCTTAATTGAATCCACAAAACTCATTAAAAAATTTATTAAGTTCATGAACTTAATTAATTCTTTTAAATTTTTTCGAAGTAACTTGCAAAATTATTTTTTGCTTCACTTAAGTCTAAAAGTAAGTTAATTAAACTTGTTAGAAATTTAATTAAATCCTTAAACCCAATTAATTCTTCCATTTTTTTGTCAAAAGACATCAACCTTAAACTTTGTTTCAAATAATTCTTTTTTCAACCTATCTTGTCAAAATATATCAACCATATTATTCTTTTGGCATTAAAAGTTATAAAAAGTTATAACTTTTAAAATATAGCCGATATATTTTGACAAGATAGGTTGAAAAAAGATTTAATTTTTTTGTTTTTGTATGTTATTTTCTCTTTTAACATACAAATAAGGTTGAAAGAGAAAATAACATACAAAAAAAAAAAGTTATAAAAAGTGAAGAGAAAATAACATACAAAAACAAAAAAAAAAGTTATAAAAAGTACGTATCTAGCTATATTTTATGTATGGTGTTGGCCTGGACTGAATGGCTTAAAATAACTTTGTATGGACTTATCTATGATGATAACTTATCACTAGATGACTTATCACTGATGAAATTAAATAACTTTGTATGGACTTATCTATGATGACTTATCACTAGATGACTTATCATTGGTGAAATTGTAACTAGGTGTATTTATAAACCCAGTTCATGAATTTAATGAACAAACAAGATGTACCATTGGTGAAAAAAATAATGCTCACCATTGATCATGAAGCTAGCAATCCATTGGTGCTTATTACGTTGCTTTTATATAGAAAAAAACCATTTGCTAGTCATGATATTTATTGGTTGTTGTGTCATGTTGTAATTACTATGTCATGCAATGGTAGGTGAAAATGTAGATGATGATCAGGGCCATTAGCATAGAAAATGGTGGATGTTATGCATAGAAAAAGTTATGGGTGTATAGAAAAAATTATATACATGGATTGTTTGTGTGCTTGACTTAAAGAAACTTGAAAAAAATACATAAAGAGGTGTGGTGGGACAATATTAGACAAACTAGGTGTCTTTGTTGTGCTAAAATTCTAGTCATTTGAGTTGCCCAAACAACTAGAAAAAATCTCGTAGCTTATGCTTGATTCAAATAATTAAAATTTTTATTTTAGTTTTAAAAACTTTATATATCACTAGTTGTCTTCTAAGTCTTTTAGACCATCATGTTAACAAGACTTTAATTAACATAAATGAGAAAAGAAAATATATCAGGTATAAATATTACCTTTGTGACTATACTCGCATAGTTATATGAAAAACATTAATTTTATAGCAATGTTGGCAGGAAAAATGTTATTTTAAAAAACAAAATTCATATTTTTAGCTGAATTTTTTTACAAATATTGTTAAAATTATAATTTACTTCCAAAATTAATTCAAAATTATTCAAGGCTGTTTACTATACAATATTTATTCTTTCGATTCTATTTATGAATAATTTTTATAATGGTAAAAAAAATCAAAATAAAGGAAGATTAAAAAAAATTCGTGAAACTATATATATTATGACTTTTTTTTTAATGATCATCTTGTAGCAGTTCATAATGTATCACGAAAGAGCCAAATCAAGCATGGTGATCTTTTTCTGCCAATAAATTAATAACAAAACCTTAGTGAGATACTCAGAAGCAAAAAGAACAGGAAAAGTAATATATAGTGTCGGAAACAACACTTGTACGTACTTGGGTAGAATCTTTCGGCAACTAAAGCCTTGACGGTGGTTGGAAATTTGCAATTTCTTAAAAAAAAAATAGCATGTAAATTAAAAGTTGCAGAAGAATAATACTATTTAAAATACATAAATGAAATAGAATATTGTTATCTTTTCAATCTTGCTTTTGAACCATTTTAATATTGTTATTTTTAAGTAAGATAAGATAATTGTTATATTTTAAAATAATAATATTTAAATAAACTATGTTTTTTAAGCATAAAAACTACCAACTAATTGAATGCAATTCTATAATTGATTGATCTTTCACACAAATTATAATTTTATAAAATTTTTAAAATATGTTTTACACAAATTATAATTGATTGATCGTTCAACTTATAAATTTAAAAATAAATTCAAGTTAAAAATTTAAAAAATTATTGTTTACACAAATAAATTTTCATGAGTGATTATAAAAATTTATCATGACTAGATAGGGGTTTGACCAAACAAATTACATAGATAACTAGTAGATACATTTATATACCAATAAAACAAATTTGGAAATAGAAAGAGGTGATTATAAAAATTTATCATGACTAGATAAGGGTTTGACCAAACAAATTATATAGATAACCAGCAGATACATTTATATATCAATAAAATAAATTTAGGAATAGAAAGATATTTGGTTATATCATATTAAAATAATAATTAAAAAAAATCAAAATAAAACTGTTACTCTAACTATTAAATTTTAAAATTTTAAAAATCTCACTCTATGATCTTGATTTTAACAATTTTAATGATATATAATTTTTTTAATAAATAGTCAATAAGTTAATTTTAAATTTAAATAAGTATCATGAATATAAATCATGTCATCGATTAAAATTTTATTATAGTTTTAGCCTGTAACATATAATAAATATTACGGTTGAAAACGGCGAATTAAAAAGAAGCTATTTAATAAGAAGAAGAAGAAGAAGCATTGCTTCGGCATTTTACATCCTAATTGCCATATCCTATAAATTCCAAATGAGTTGTCTTTTAGCAAGAAATGGAAATACGTGTGGCTGCACATGAGGAAGACAACTAATGGGCATACAAACAAACTCCTAGATCTCTCAAATCAAGAATGGAGTTTTTATCCACTCATATCAAATCAAGCCATCTATATATATATATATATATTGTATGGTCCTGTCACTTACAAACAAACGTCAGCAAACTAGCTTGGGAGTCCCATTACTCAAATCTTTTTTAATCATTAAACAAGCAAGTGTCTATCGAATGAAACATGTGAGGACTTGGAGACATATAGAGATAGCTATTTGTGATAATCAGTGCGGCTAGCTACGAGCATGTTCATGGAACCGACACCCGTCCTTCTAGTTCTCTCTCTAATTTTCTCATGTTCATTTGCACATGGGTGGGTGCCTCTTTTAACTTCAAATTTTTTTTCTAAAGAATTATTAAAAAATAATATAAATAATATTTAAAAATTTTAATTAATAATTTAAATTAGTGTATTGAATTGTTTTTTTAATATAATATTAAAATATAATAATTAAACGATTACGAATTTGAATCTCATCATTTTTATTTATTTAATAAAAATTAAGAACGAGTTAATCTATATCAATGTAAATTTTAAGTTTAAAAGGCTTTCACTTAGAAAAATATGTTAAAAAATAATATAAATTATATTTTAAGATATTATTTAATAATTTAAAATATTAAATTGAGATAGTTCTTTAATATGAGTAAGCTTTTTAAATTTAAATTTCATTAATAATTAAATTTTTTGAAATTCAAACTAATAAGTCTTTTTTTATTTTATTTAGATATAATAATTTAATCACTATGAAATCCCAGCAACAATTATCCTTCACATGTGTTGCCGTGAATTACTATTATCAGCTTTTTTGTTATAGAAAAATAAGCAAAATGCTTTTGTTTACCAAATTTATTTACAAAATATAAATTAAATTTGACTGGAGTCACTGGAACTTGAAGTCATGGAAGGAAAAACGTGACCTAGCTTCCTTCTTGTTTTAAACAGACAAAAAGATCATATCAATTGATACGTGTGTTCTACATGGATTTTGGCTTTTGTCAAATTAAGAATTACACGCACAATGGTTATGTTACTTGTAATTTAAGGAGAGTCAAATCTATTTCAATCAACTAACTTCAAGATTTTTTATAAGCGGAATTTTGATGCAACAATTTAAAAAAACATCGAGATTTGAACCCGGAGGTGGTCGTGTAACAACCTCAATTTTATTTTTTTTATTTCTGAGATTAAACAAATACATTAATATAAAGTTTGCCCTGAAATTTTTTATTATTGAAAATCGAGCAGCATTTTCTCTATTTGATGACACTACTATTTATATATTCAATCACATCCGATCATTCTAGATATTTTTTCAATGAGTACCATAATTTCACATATATTATATTCATTAACACATGCTATTTATACTTATTATATAGCACAAAGTAATTACATTGTATTGATAATTATCCTTCAAGATTAAAGAAATTATAACAGCAAAATTAAAAGAAAATATAAAAACATCACATTTTATCCAACTAAAAAGTATTAACTAGTAAATTACATGTCATCACATATAAACTAGAATAAGTTTAATTTTTCATATTGTCATTGTCATTAAGTTACTAAGTTTTAGATTCCAATATATTAATCCAAAATGAAGTAATATTACTACCTAAACTATAACAAAAAGGAGATCACAAGCACACTTCAATTAATTCTAGATGAGTTGGAAAAAAACTTATAACACGAAAAAAATATATATAATTAATACAACACAATATCTATCTTAGAAAAATATTTATTACCATTATCGTATTTTTCTTTTGGTCACTAATTATTCTCAATCTTATAATTTATCAATATCTTATTTATTATTACTTCACAACAAAATCCCTTTTCATTATCGCTTTGTATTAATATGAATATTTATGATACTATCGATTATTTTACTTGGTAATGTGTTTATGTCAACAATGATATTCATTGTTATTATTAGTCATCATTTCTCGAATGACAACTCAATTTTTGTCAATATTATACCCTTAATATCATTACTTACCTTCACCTGGTAATTAATCAATGCAAATAAAAATATTCATTATTATCAATAATCACCTTTTCTCAAGTGACAAATTAATTTATGCTAATATCAATACCTATGATATTATGAATTATCTTTACCTAGTAATTAATACATATCGAAAACGATATTCATCATAATCACTAGTCACTTTTTATCAAGTGACTAATTAAGTTTTGTCTATATCAATACTCATGATATCATTTATTACCTTTACTTGATAATTAATCAATAATGACAAAAAAAATATTTATTATTATCAGTAGTTGTTTTCTTCGAGTGACTAATCAATTTATGTTGATATCAATGCCCATAATATCATTAATTACTCTACCTGGTAATTAATCGATGCCGATAATGATATTTATCATAATCATTAGTCACTTTTTTTCTCATTTGACTAATCAATTCATGTCGATATCAATACCCATGATATTATTAATCACCTCACTTGGTAATTAATTCATGCTGACAACAATATTCATTGTTATTGTTAATCATCTTTTCTCAGGTGACTAATCAATTTACACTGATTTTTACATTACTACTAGCATTTTTCATTTTTATTTTAAATGACTAATTACTTCACTACTTTAATTTTTAAAAATTACTTTTTTTTATCATAAAGATCTCATCATTATCTACATTAATTTTGCTATTATCATTAGTCTCCAAGTTCTTTTGATGACTAATCAAATTTCCTTCTTCCACATTAAGTCCCTTTACAAAATTTATATATAATCTATTCTCTTGGCATTTATTTAAAGCAAAACAAAAAATAATCAAAAAATAAGATGTATTACTAAATTATTTATTATAGGCACTATTAGACATACCTATTAAATGTAAAAGTCTTACACCTCTCATCTATGGCTTTCATGCAGTGACGTCCCCTATAATATCATAACCAATAATATCAATATTTTCATAAACACAATTAGAGATCCTATTTAGCCCCTCACTTTTATCTAATAAATCTTCAATAATTTTCAACGGATAATTTCATTTATATTCATATTTTTTTATTATAAATTCAATTATTCTTTTCTCAACAATTATCATCTCTCTAATACTATAAAATAATAATTTATCATTTAATAGAGTTCATCACCAATTATTCAATTTTCTTCTCTTAGGTTCTACACTTTGTCGACCCTAGAGGCCTTTCTTTTTTCTTTTCTTTTTTTATCATTTAGCATCCGATCTTAACCTAATTTAGTTATAATTAGCTCAATTAAACCCATTAAACTCATCAATTTTATTAAAAATTCAAACAAAATTCCCTCTTTATACTCTCTCTCTCTCTATAGTTGAATATGCATCTTTGCAAAGGAATGAATTTTTCTTCAATTTGTATAATTTTTCCACTTATTCAATCTTTATTCATGCTTCTAAACTTAATTATAACAAAAACAAATATCCTTACAATTATCATAACCACAAAATTCTATTTTCCATAATACTCAAACATTACTTTAAGCCTCAACATGCTAAAATTTTCAAAACCAAACACAATAAAGGTTGTTTCTACTTTGAAATAACAAATACTCAAAGAGAACTTTGGAAGAAAATTAAAGCTTCCCTTCACCTTTTCTTTCCTTTCTCTCTAACACCAAACTTTCTCCTCTAAGCCTTTAAACCTTTTAAAATCATTCATTTTCCCTCTTTGATTGCTCTTTAGCCTTTTTTATTTTTTAAAGCCACTAGTTTTAAAAGATTTATCAAGAAATTTGAAGAAGAAATTCAAAAACCCTAACTCCCTCTCTTAACTAAGCTATTTTCCTTAAGTCAAGGAAAAGGAGTATTTATACTTTTTATTTTATCTATTTACAAATTGGCCCCTAATGATTTTAATGTCCTTTATTTTTCTCCTCATACTTTTTATAAATTTTAATATAACACCCAACTTTCTTATTGTTTAATCCGCTCTTTAATATCCATTTAAATAATTATCATTGTAATGTATGTGTGTGGGTTAATATTTTTATTATTATTATTATTAGGGGTTTACAGATGGTATGTGTTTAACTCATGTTTCAAAATAAAAAGAAAATAATATAGATATAAAACAAATCTAAAATAATTTTAAAATGAATTTATGTATATAAAAAATAGTATAGAAAAATATATTATCCTAGGATAGCAGTCAAGTACTATCTAATACTAATATTAAAGTCCAGAAAAGAATATTCATAGCTAATAGATTTAGAAGGTGTTTAGGATAGATTTTGCTTTTGTTTTTATGTGCTTTTCAAACTTTTTTATATATGTTAATTGGGAGGATTTATATATAAAGTCCACATCTCTTAAAAATAATAGCATAATTAAGATAATCCTAAATATTAATCAGTGATTCAAAAATATAAAATTAAATGAGCATGTTTAATCTATATAGACATACACACACATATATACATATTATCAGAAAACATTTAAACATTCAGTCATGTAAAGCATAGAGAGTAATGAAGACTTGGGGTAAGTAAAGGCTCGAAAATAATAAAAAATTAAGTTTTTTAACTTTGTAATCAAGTTTTTTAATATTAAACTTTTCATCTTGGGTCAAAGCAGATTTTAAAAATTATTGAAATGAAAATAATGTCTTCATATATATTAAAGCATGAAATATAATAATTATCTCTTCACTCATCATCATTATTCGTGCTCACCTTTCTTATGCTCTCAAGGTACCTCTATCAAACATAAATGTAGAAGAAAACCCTAAATACAAATTTTTTGCCTTCTTTGTCACCTTCTTTTTTTTGTATTTTGGTGTTGATAGAGTAGAAAATAGAAATCCTAAAGGTACAGTAGCCTTAAATAATTAAAATTTTTATACTTTATCAATAAGTTTTAGGCTTTCAAACACGTTTTGAAAAGTGAAAAACCTATTATTTGGACTTTTATGAAAACTCCCTTAAATTAAAAAAAAAACATTATAATTATTGATTATAGTTATTATTCATAGAACTCTTATTTCTTAATTACTATTCAAAATATAATATCAAATTGCATGAATAAAATGAAATTCCATGAGTCTAAATTGAGCTGATAAGTAGGGTGTTCATTGTCTTGCAAATCGACAATGTAATGAGAGCCAAGTTCAATAAAGTTTTCAATCATGGAGCAATCAGGGTCACTATGGAGCCAAATGAGAAATGAGGTTGGGGAAAGAGCTGAAGTTAGTTTTTTAACCTTCTAAAACGTGTAGAAAATAGTGGAATTAGTTTTGGCTTTAATTGAGAGATAGCTTGATTTTATAGGGAGAGCTTCATTGCATAATCTGCTTATGGGATATGTCATATAGTATAATGCCTTCTTTGTCAAAGAAATTGTTGGTGACAACTAGAAAATGAAATACAAACTTAAAGGAAACATAATGGAGAATATTAAAGTTATCTATAGTTCAAAAAATAATAACTCTACCGATTTTATCTCTTATAAATTTATTCTTATCTTAGCCCTTATTAATATCACTTATCTAGTCTTTGAATTTGTAACAACTACATTGTACAATCCTTATAAAAATGAGTTTTACTAATGATAAAGATAAGTTAAAAAATAGTCTTTATGGTATCAGAACCTTTTTCCTTCAACTAGAATGTTTATTATAACCTTAATTCTTGAATATATTATTGTTAACATTAATCTTACATGCAATAGTGACAATTACGTTATTGCCTTCAATGTTATTTCTTAACTTTTTCTAAAACTAACACCTTCCTATTTTTTTTATGGTATGCTCAATTGATGTCTTTACTTGTAGGTTATGACATTCGAGGATATCTTGAGGGCACCAATGTTTGTTTATCAGAAACACTACCTAATCCAACCACTGGATCATCCTCTATAAGTGCTTCAAATCCTACCTTTTAGCGTTGGGTTTGGTAATATAATTTTATTCTTCATGCAACTCTTGCCATAGTTTTTGAATTAGTTATTGCAACTTCCTCTACTGCTACTAATGCATAGTTAAAATTATAGCAATTATATGTCATTCATTCACGCACTCATGTTATGCATCCCAAGGAAGAGTTAACTCTTATTCAATGAGAGACTCGATCAATTTCAAAATAATTTAATATCATGCAAAGCTTAGTTTACCAACTTGTAGTCATTAATTCTCTTATCTTTATAAATGACATAAATCTTTTTGTTTATAATGGCGTAGGAGCTAATTTTTATGACATAGTAACCATAATAAGAGCTCATGAGACATCTCTCACATTTAAAGAACTCTATAGCATATTAATAAGCTATGAAAATCACTTGAAACACATTGATAATTCCATCTCAAGACTGACTGCCACTGTCAATGTTGCTTAATACATCTGCTCCTTCAAATCATTTTGTTTTGCATTATCTTCTCCAAGATATTCAAGATCCAATCAATAACATTATGGTTTCAAAGGAAAATCAGGTCAACATATACTTGTTTGTCAACTCTATAACACTAAAGGGAACTCAGTTAAGACACGTAGCAAGGTTCTTAAGCCAAAGTATGCAAACTATGCAGCAAAAGATGGATCAAGCGACAAAAAATGGTTGATAGATTCTGCCACTTCTCATCACATTGCCTCTAATCTTTCTAATGTATCAGAACACTCAGAGTATAATGGAACCTATAAAGTTATCATTGGTGATGTTTCAAACTTGCAAGTGACACATGTCGGCTCTTTGATATTGAATTATCCCTCACAACCTTTTTTCTTCCTTAATACTATTTGAGTTCTATACATTTATAAAAGTTTAATCTATGTGCATAATTTTATTTATTCAAGCAAAGATTACAATGAATTTCATCTATTTTATTTTCTTGTGAATGATCAAAGTAAGGGGATAACACTTATTTGCGATGAATATTAGAATAGTGTTTATCTACTACTAAAGCTATCAACCATTATGAATTCATCAATCCTAAATCCTAGCGCTTTTTGGTGAACGTACCTCAACTAATGGCTAGCACAAACATTTTAATCATCCAACTAATAAAATTTGCCATTACATAATTCGTTATTTTTCTCTTTCTAATTTAAATTCTAGAAAAGCTTTTTTTTGGTTAAATCAAACATGTCAAACACACCATTATGGTTGGAATGGGCTCAGCCCAACCACATGGCTTGAGCTTCCTAACCCAAGGCCTAAGCCTATAAGCATAGCTTAGAATGGATGGAATTTAGTGTAGAGCACATAAGTCATGGTGAACTAGACTCATTATAAATGAATAAATATGGATAGTTGATTGATCGGGTACTAGTGTTTATTGCTTCAAAATCATAGGAGGAACATTCGGACTAATGTGTGTTCCTCGAGTTCATGTGCAAGAAAAATTAAAAATAAAAGGCTTACCTTACATTTAGCATAGTGATGATTATTTCCTATAAATCGAATAAAGCAAATAATCCCCGAGTAAAGGTTTGGATGTAAAATAGGGATATGAAATTGTGTATATGATATTTCTTCCAACAAAAAGATAAAAGATGATATTTGTGAAAGGACAATACAATGAAATGACTTGATAAAAGAATGTATAAAAAAGGCAAGAACTAATAGGAGGATTGGATCCAGCAATGGTGGGAAGTGTTAGGAAGCAATTAGACAACTGAAAGATTAACTTAATTGGTTGCACGCAATCAGTCTTATCATATTTTATAAAGAATTATGAAAGTGTTGTTTTATAAGAATTGTATATATGGTTAATATTAGATTCCTTATACTGATGTGTGTAAAAAAAAAAAAAATCTACTAATTAAATTTTATCATGTGTTATCTTTATTTTATTTTTACATAAAAGGATAAAATAAAATTAAAATAAATGACATAGAAAATAAATGAGTCTTCATATATTTCATGGTCAATAAAAGGTTGACACTTGAAATGGGATATTCAAGGTATCTTATTATAAATATAAGATCTCATCAATAAAGATCAACTAATAAATCATGTCATGTGGTATTAGAAAATGACCTGAAGGCCCCTTTAAATCTCTATAAATAAAGGGGCTTAATCTGGAAAGAAATTCTTGGGGAGATATAAATCTTTTTTAAGCAAGAAAGTTCTTTTAAAATTTCTCAAGCCTCCTTCATCTACACTTGAAGTTTACAGAAAATGAATCTCTATTGGATTATGTCTAAATGTCTTATAAGAGTTTTTCAACAATACTTTGAAGATAAATTAAAGGTACTTTTCAAAACATCAAATTATCAAGTGTTACTTTGGAATACACATCCAAATTCATATTCTTCCAAAGCACAAGTCTTGGCTTGATTTCACAAATAAATCAAGTCACCATATATCAAATCCAAGGGAAGAATCAGAAGGTTTTCTTATTCTTTTGAAAGAATACTTTACATAAAGATTGTACCTAATCATATATTTAATATAATCATAATTATGTACAAGTGTGATTGCTTAATTTAAGGTACTCAAACTTGTTTCTATAATGTGATAATAAAGATTTTATATGGTTTTTATCTCTTACATGTTTTATTATTGTTTAATGACATGAGACTGTATTATCTTTAGTTTTATGCTAAAGTAAGTTATTTCTAGCATTTATTTTACATTTAGAATGGTAATAGAATGTGTTTGGTTTAGGCTCTATGTAAAATGTAAAGATCATGTCACTGTTTAATTCTAAAAAATGCAATGAGCGTATTGCATAAAAACATAATTAATTTTAATTTTATAATTTTGTTTATGTTTATTTAGCAACATGTTATTGATGAGATTTATTGAATTGTGGACTCGAGGCCATGAGTTACATGAATACTGATTGGATGAGCTAAAATTGATTAAACATGATATCAGATTATACAAGCACCATATGACAAATTATTTGGTAGAGCCCCGTTTAAGGGAAACTTTATTGAAATTTTAGAAAATATGACCAGAATCAAAATCCTAGTTGTTTAGCCTTAAAGGTAGGATATTTATAATAAAAATGTTTTCAAGCTGAAACTTTACTACTAAATGTCACATAAAAGTTAATGAAATTAAGTGGTAGTTTTCAAAGAAAAGGATAAAAAAGTGTGGTAAGATCAAATTGGATCATAAATCTAGAATTTAAATGTATTTATAATTCCAAAAAGATTAAAGTTTAGTCAAGATTATTGGAAAGTATAAATGAGAAGCTTTTTAAGTATCCTCTAGAGGCTCAGGAGCTTTTAAGAAATTTTTATTGCTTAAAGAGCTTCTTTTGAAGAAGTTTTTTTGTTGAAAAAATTTTATGAAATATTTAGATTTGATCCAACAGAGTTTTATTTTTTATATACATCAAGCTTAGAATAAGGAGGCTTAAAAGTTTTAAAGAGAGCTTCATTACTTAAAAAGGTTATATTAAAGAAAATTTTATATCTCCTGAAAGAATCCTTCCCCTTTTGGTTTTTAGGGTGAGGCCTTTATTTATAAAGATTTGCGGGGGTTTTCAAGTCCTTTCTCGTTGCCATGTGAAATTATTTTATTGGTTAATGTTTATTTATGTCATCTTCTATTTACGACAAGATATCTTGAATATCTCATTCCTTTGTAAACCTTCCATTGGAAAAAAAAATTATAAAGACCTATTTATTTTTCATGTCATTTATTTTTATTTTATTTTATTTTATTTTTCATGAAAAAATAAATTAAAAATGACACATCAAAAATTTTGATTGGTAGAAAATTTTTAGTTTCTACAATTATAGACACATTTTACTATTTCATCACAACATTATGATTACCATTTTACCCTTCCAATAAAAACCAATGGTCTTGGTGTTAGAGATATTTTTAACTTTTTACATGGCCTGTTAGTTATCATCAAATTGATTGGGATAGAATAGTCTTTTCCATTTTTAAGCATGATAAAATAGTCTTTTCAGTTTTAATTTACCTATGAAAGCAAAATTCTTAAAATTAACATCTAGAGGCTTTTTCATCATTTCACTTTTTAAAATATAATAAAATGACTCAATTATTCTTAAAAGCAAAAATTTTAAAGCTTGTATCTAGAGAATTATTTTTTTTTTGTCTTTCAAACCTTTTTTTTGTTGTTATTAAGTTGATCGAGGGTAATTTAATCTTTTTAAACTTCAATCATTATTAAAATAAAAAAAATGGTTGGTGGGTGAAACACTTGCAATAGGTGTTTGTGGCTTCTATGGCCCCTCTTGGTGGACAAAAAAGCCCTTTCATGATGTCATTAGAATTATTGTGGCATCTTCTTTCTGGTAGGGTGGCACATGGTGGCGAATAGGAGATGGATTGTCATTGGCGAGACTTTCTCTTTTTCCCCTCTTTTCTCTTTGTTCCACTCGAAATTAATACTAGTCATTCAAAATTCTAGAGTTGTCCTCTTAGTTATTGACATTTCAATTTTAAACATTATTCTTTTTATTTTATTTTATTTTTCATGATCTTTTTGTAAAAATTTAGTTTGTTTTTAATTTTATCATTCAATTTCAATTAATGATATATTATTTTTTCTCTATTAGGTCCTTGTTCTTTGATTTTTAATTTTTTTCTTGACCTTTTTGTTCAATTTTTATTTATTTTCAATTTCATTAATTAATCCAAATTTATAATATGTTATTTTCTTTTACAATTTGATCTTTATTTTTTTATTTTTTTCTTTTTTTTAAAGAGATTTTTCTTTTTAATTTTACCTTGGATCAAAATTCGTAGTTATTTTCTAATTTATTTTTTATCTTAATTTTAATTATCATTCTTTGAATTGTTATTTTTAGTTTATTAATTTTATTATAATTGATTTTTAATTTATTTTATCTTTTAATATTTAATTAATAAGAGGTTACACTTCGTTGTTTATTATTATTGTTTTTTTACTATTCATGTCTATATTTACTTAGTGATGAAGGATTTTGCATAGCAACATTCTCAGTCTTGTACTTTTCTTTTTCGTCCCAAAAGGAGGTGTTATCTTATTAAGAACTTTCTTTCAATTATTTTATTTCTTACAAATAATCTTGCTTGATGGATAAGGACGCAGTAGTCCATTAATTATAATGCCGCTCTCAATTAGGTCCCCAAATAAAAAGTGTTTTCAATATTGCCCCTCTCTTGAAAAGTCTGGGCCTAATGTCTTAAAACAAAGCTATTTTCATCATAAATTTTTATGGTGGGATTAATTCGATCATATTTGAACCATGGAGGAGATGTTGGAAACCAGTTGTTTAGTTATAATAAAGCTTTTGTCTTTCAGGAGCCAGTAAGTTAGTTTGTCAGTACAAGTCAGTATAGTTTGTTAGTGTTGACTATGGCTCAGTCATTATTTTATAATTTTTCTATTGTTTTGTTACCACAATCTTCGGCTAAGAAGATGTGGTTTGTTTTTCCCTGATTCCAAGTTGTAATGGCTATTGAAGCCAAAAAACACTACTAAATAAATGGTATTTTCACAGTTAAATTGTGCAAGATCTTTGATATTATAACAATTGGTATCAGAGACTCTTAACAAGGCTTGATTGTGAATATAAAAGTGAAAAGAAAGATTTGAGTGTTTTTTTAAAATGATAGAAGGAAGCAGCAACAGCTATGTGTTTAAGTTTGTGGGACACTATAATCATTGGGCTGAACTGATGGAGAATCTACTTCATTGCAAAGAGTATTGGAATGTTGTAGATCGTGGCAACAAGTTAAAGGATTTAAAGGCAAAGAATCTTTTATATCAAGCAATTGAATGAGACATGCTTGAAACCATTCTTTAGAAGCTCTTCAAAGGCAATCTGGGACTCCATGAAACAAAAATTTCAAGGCTCAACAAGGGTTAAGAAAGCACAGTTACAATCATTACACTGTGATTTTGAAATTCTTCGTATAAAGGAAGAAGAAATTATAAATGCCTACTTTGCTAGAGTTTTATCCATAACTAACAAAATGAAGGCTCATGGTGAAAATCTAAATGAAATAATGATCACAGAAAAGATTTTTCAATCAATGATTTCCAAATTCAACTATGTGATCTATTCAATTGAAGAATCTAACAACATGAATACAATGACTATAGATGAACTTCATAGCAGTCTTTTGGTGCATGAGCAAAGGATGAAAAGTCAAGGAGAAAAAGAGCAAGTTTTTAAAGTTACTCATAAAGACAAAGTAGGAAGAGGAAGGGGACGAGGAGCTTAGAGAGGTGGATGTGGTAGAGGAAGACATAGTTTCAACAAAGCTATAGTGGAATACTATAAATGTCACAAATTAGGACATTTTCAGAATGAGTGTCCTAGTTGGGAAACGGGTGCACATTATACCGAGATTGATGAAAAGGAAGAACTTTTACTAATGGTTTACGTTTAGGACAAGAAAATAAGCAAAGAAGAGGTTTGGTTTCTAAACTCAGGATGTTCCAATCACATGTTAGGAAATAAAAATTGGTTTATAGAAATGGATGAGCAATTCAGACACTCAGTCAAGCTAGGCAATGGAGCAAACATGATGGTGATGGGTAATGGAAGTGTTAAACTTATGACTGCAGGACTAACTCAAGTAGTAAGAGATGTGTTTTTCATTCCTAAACTTAAAAATAACCTATTAAGCATTGGACAGCTTCAAGAGAAGGAACTTGTTATTGTTATGAAGGATAAGGCTTGTAAAATATATCATCCTACGAGATGCCTTATTATGCAAACTTTTATGGCAGCAAATAGGATGTTTGTTTTACTAGCCATTATGATTACTCAGCCGTCAAATTGTTTAATAGCAAGTATGGATAATTTATCAGACTTGTGGCATCATTGTTATGGATATATGAATAATAAGAGTCTCAAAACCTTAGAGAGCAAATAACTTGTCAAGGGCCTTCCTCAATTCAAAGCAACAAACATAGCATGCATAGTGTGTCATCATGGCAAACAACATCGAGCAGTCATTCCCAAGAAGAGTCAGTGGAGAGCTTTGAGAAGACTTCAACTAGTGCATGCAGATTTGTGTGGTCCAATCACTCTAACTTCAAACAGTCTAAAAAGGTACTTATTGTGCTTTATAGATGATTTCAGCAGAAAGGCTTAGATTTATTTTTTAACCGAGAAGAATGAAACTTTTACCATGTTTAAAGTATTTAAAAGCTTTGTGGAAAAAGAATTAGAATGTGATATATGTTGTTTGAACACAGACAGGGGAGGAGAGTTTACTTCCAAATAATTCAATGTGTTTTGTGTTAATCATGGTATTAAAAGGCAACTTACTGCTACCTACACTCCTCAACAGAATGGAGTGGTAGAACGTAAAAATCGAACTATATTAAACATGGTTCGATGCCTGCTTTTAAAGAAGGAAATGCCTAAACTATTTTGGCCATAAGCAGTTCGATGGGGACTGCATATGGTAAATAGGAGTCTAACTATGACTATAAAAAAAAAAACTTTTGAAGAGTGTTGGAGTGGAAACAAACCTAATGTTGAGCACGTTAGAATTTTCGGCTGTATTGCAAATGTGCATATTCCTGACAAAGGGAGAACAAAGTTAGATGAGAAGAGTCATAAATGTGTGTTTATAATTGTTAATGAAAAATCTAAAGCCTATCGATTTTATAATACTAAGATAAAAAAGGTGATTGTTATTAGGGATGTAGTGTTTGATGAGAATGAGGGCTAGAATTGGAGGAAAATTGATGATGGTATAAGTGATATTTTTACTTGGAAAGATACAGAAAATGATGTAAAAATTAGTGACTATGATGAGAAATCAATCGAATGAGATGATTTAGGTACAGAGTGAGTTAAAAATGATAATGAAATAAAAGGTGGAAATAATGATACTTCATTAGGGGAGAATGTTGAGGTACTAGAAGATGAAGATGGTGACACTACAGGGAAAAATGGTCTTGCTGCACCAAAAAATGATACAATAGGGGAAAATAATTCTTCTATATCTCAAAGAAGAGTTAAACAAACACCTAGATGGATGGATGATTATGTTCATAGAGCTAGTTTTCCTGGCGACTCAATGTGTTTTATGGTACATGATGATCCAATATACTTTGATGAAGTAGTAAAATAGAAGAAATGGAGGAAAGCCATGGATTTGGAAATGGAAGCTATAAAAAAAAATAATAATAAGACATGGGAGCTAGTGATTCCACTAGAAAGGATAAAGAAAATTGGTGTAAAATGATTTTTTTGAATCAAGCTAAATGAAAAGGGAGAGGTAGATAAATGCAAAGTATGCCTGGTAGTAAAAGAATATGCTCAGAGATATGGGATTGACTACAGTGAAGTTTTTGCACCTATGGCTCATTGAGATACCATAAGACTGATCTTAGCTCTAACAGCATAAAAAGGATAGACTGTTTTCCAACTAGACGTCAAGAGTGCATTTCTTCATGAGGAATTAGAAAAAGCTGTTTATATGGAGCATTTCTTCATTGGGACACCATAAGACTAATCTTAGCTCTAGCAGCATAGAAAGGATAGACTGTTTTCCAACTAGACGTCAAGAGTGCATTTCTTCATGGGGAATTAGAAAAAATGTTTATGTGGAGCAGTTACAAGGCTATGTTAGCAAAGGAGAAGAGCATAAAGTCTTGAAACTTAAAAAAACTCTCTACAGTTTGAAACAGGCTCCAAGAGCCTGATATAGTAGAATTGAAGGGTTTTTCATGAAAGAAGGCTTTAAGAAATGTAGTCATGAACACACATTGTTTCTTAAACATGCAAATGGAGGTAAATGCTTAATTTTAGCCTTTATGTGGACGATTTAATTTATACAAGAAATGATGTGGAGCTATGTGAGAAATTCAAGGAATCAATGAAACTAGAATTTGACTTGAGTTATTTGGGGAAAATGAAGTATTTTTAAGAGTAGAAGTTCAACAGAGCTGTGAAGGAATACATTTAAGTCAAATGAAGTATGCTAGGAAAATTTTAGAAAGATTTGGAATGGGAGGTTACAATTCGATAAAAAAAATCCTATCATGCCAAGCATGAAATTAATAAAAAAAATAGTGGAGAAGACAGTGAGAATTCAACCTTGTTCAAGCAAATAATTAGCAGCTTAATGTATTTGTCAATTACCAGACTTGACATTGCGTTTGTTGTCTGCATGTTAAGCAAATTCATGACTAATCCTAAAACATCACATATGACAGCAGCAAAAAGGGTTCTCAAGTATGTGAAGGGAACTACTAACTTAGGAGTGTTTTATAGAAGAAGTGCAGAGAATTCTGAAGATGATCTCAAAGTCTACACTGACAGTGACTATACACTAGTGATGTAAAAGATAGAAAAAGCATATCTGGTTATGTTTTTTTTTCCTAAGTGAAGGTGTAGTTGCATGGAGCTCAACAAAGCTACTAGTAATGACTCTCTCCATAACAGAAACAAAGTACGTAGCTGCTGCTGCTGCTGCATGTTATAGAATTTGGATGAAAAGAGTGCTCAACAGTCTTGGTTTCTCCTCTGCAAGTGTGTTAATATTTTTTGCGACAACAATTCCACTATAAAGTTATCAAAAAATCCAATTCTCCATGGAAGAACAAAATATATAGACATGAAATTTTATTTTTTATGTGATCTAGTAAAGCAAGGTACTGTAGAATTAATTCATTGTAGGACTCGTGAGCAAGTGGCAGATATCACGACAAAACCTTTGAAGCTGGAATCATTTACAAGGTTACGTGATCTACTGGGAGTGCAGAGCATCAAAACCATAAACTAACTTGTTAGCAAATGCAGTTTAGGGGAGGATATGTTAGAGACCAGTTGTTTTCGTTATAATAAAGCTCCTGTCTTTCAAAAGCCAGTAAGTTAGTTTGTTAGTATAAGTCAGTATAATTTGTTAGTGCTAACTATAACTCAGTTATTTTTTTGTAATTTTTTTGTTTTTATGTTACCACAATCTTTCGACTAAGAAGATGTGGTTTGTTTTTCCCTTATTCCAAGTTATAATAGCCATTTAAGTCAAAGAATATAAGTGAATAAACTGTATTTTCACAGTTAAATTATGCAAGATCTTTGATATTATAACAGGAGGATCTAATTGAGAATGTTTTTGTTTGAACACTGATGGGAGAGCAATGTGATAGTTGAAGGATAAACATGTGATTTTCGCTTGCTTAAATCATCTCCGACGTTAAGCAAAAACAAATTGATTATAAAATCGTGACCAAAATGTCAGTGAGTCTGCGAATGATAAATGCGGTTGGTGATCAATCATGACACAAGTTGGCCCAAGGTTTTCGATAGAATTACGTAGTGTGCCATTTTCACGAGCTTTGTCTCGACCCTTGATGGAGCTAAAAATGCTAATCATTCTAGTGGAGATTGGAAAATGGAGTCACGGAAAGAATGTACAAACTACGACCTCCAAAACCTCCGAACATGGTAAAACAAAAAATCACGCGTAAGAAATCCAAGCATTTCCTCCAATCATGGTGTTACACGTGTGTCGCACGCGGCTTCGTGACACGTGTTGCCCCTTGGCGCTGTCCCAATTTCGAATCTACCCTTCCCTAATTCGAGTCAAAGCTAGCTCCCTTGAAACTCCCCCATGCTTCTGCGCTCATGTTGGACAAATCAATTGTGCTTATCATTCGGGGGAGAGGTTGAACCATGACTCGAAGATTTTTTGGTATTATCTCTTCGAGAAGAGAATATAAATGGGTTCATCTACTGTGTCCACTGGAAATCCTTTTCTAGAAAAGCTAATATGTCAGAACTCTTTATATTTATATTTTAAAAATATTTAAAAAAAATTAAAAATATTTTTTAAATTAGTATTTTTATGTTTTTAAATGTAAA
The DNA here is from genome assembly GCF_000495115.2 of Populus euphratica. Lineage (NCBI taxonomy): Eukaryota > Viridiplantae > Streptophyta > Magnoliopsida > Malpighiales > Salicaceae > Populus > Populus euphratica. The sequence goes on along the minus strand of NW_011500430.1, from coordinate 16,751 downwards.
AAATAATTTTTTAAAAATAAAAAATATTATTTTAATATATTTTTAATAAAAACACTTTAAAAAATAATTATTACTCTATTTTTAAACATAGGCTATGCCCTTTATTTTTAATTAATTAACTTATTAATAAAAAACTTAATTGTTTGTTTTTATATTTTAAAAATATTTAAAAAAAATAATTTTTTTTATTTTTTTATTTTAAATTAATATATTTTCAATATTTTCAAATTATTTTAATAAATTAATATAAAAAATAATTTTAAAAATAACTACGACTACGTTATCAAACAACAGGATACGTGCATTGGTATTTTGAAGCCTCCTCTGTGGCTGGGTACTCTACTTTAAGCCCTATAAATCTCCCCATCCCTCGCTCCCCATCCCACTGCCCCTCTCCCTTCTCTTCCGCACCTTTCCGCTTCTTTCTTTGACTTTGTTTTCTCCTATTTCCCCCGTTGAGATTATGTGCAAGTAATCTAGTATTATCCAAGTAATTTACCCTTTTTCGTGTGATTTGAAATCTGAGTTGCTCACAGCCTGCTTAATTATTATTTGGAATATCACTTCGCCCAACCGACCAGCGCCTTGAGTGTCAAAGCTCGGTAACCACAAGCCGAGAGACCAGCTTTCAAATCCACACCGCTTCTCCTTACAAATTTTAAAAAGGGTTACCCCCCAAGTAAACAATACTCTCTTTTTCTATCCGAGCAGAGACTAGAGCCCTTTGATTTTCATCAAGTCACAGCCCTACAAACCCACCAACATTCTCACTCCTCTCTCCTTAAAAAAATGCAAAATTTTCACCCCGTTACCCTTCTTCTGTCCCTTTGCTTCCTCTCATTGTTCAATGTAAGTAAGCCTATCTCTTCTACTCGACTCCCTACTAACTAGCTACTGTTTTCAGTCTTAATCTCTCTGTTTGTTTCTTCTTTCACTTGCATATTCCTTTGACGTGAGTTTTGTTAATTAAAATTAGTGAGTAATTACTTACGGGGTTAATTTGTCATATGTAATGTGCTGTGCAACGCAATGCAGGTGAATCATGCAGCAGATGGGAGTAGTGATTCAGCAAACGGTGAGAGCCCATTCACGGCCAAGGCATCTCTAATTCGGTACTGGAACAAGGAGATCCACACGGGTTTACCAAAAGCTGCTTTTCTCCTCTCCAAAGCCTCGCCATTGAGCCCTGTCGATTTGGCAACGTTTTCTAAACTCGCCTCCCAAAACGCTCTCTCCACTCAATTCCCAGCCTTTTGTTCCTCTGCCAAACTCTTCTGCTTCCCCGATTTGTCTCCCAGTCTTGAAAAGCATGACCAAGACTCCCATTTTGCCTTCTACCTCAACAAAAACTTCACCAATTACGGCACTGGTAGAGCTGGTGGAGCCGACTCCTTCAAGAACTACTCCGATGGGATCAATCTCCCGGTTGACTCGTTCCGCCGGTACGGCCGGGACGCTGCTGGACACGACGAGACATTTTCCAATTATGCCCCTGAGACTAACGTTGCCGACCAGAGCTTTAACACCTACGGCGCAGGTGCCACCGGTGGAACTGGAGAGTTCAAGGGGTATAATGTCAGGATAAACAAACCAGATCTCAGGTTTGTGTCCTACTCTGACGGTGCTAATGGGAAGGGCCAGAAGTTCTCGACTTATACAGAGGATGCGAATGCTGGAGACGAAGCTTTCACTAGTTATGGGAAGAATGGGAATGGAGTTCCGAACGAGTTCTCAGGTTATGGGAAGAGTTCGAATGTGATTGGTTCAGATTTCTCCAACTATGGTGAGGCTGGCAATGGGGCTAGTGATACTTTCAAGACTTACGGAGTTGATGGGAATGTTCCAGAGAATAATTACAAGAACTATGGCGATGGTGGGAATGGTGGTGTTGATAGCTTCGCCAATTACAGGGAAAAATCAAACGTGGGGGACGATTCCTTTCAGTCTTATGCCAAGAATTCGAATGCACAGAAAGCAGATTTCGTCAATTACGGAAAATCCTTTAATGAAGGGACTGATAAATTCACTGGTTATGGGAAGGGGGCAGTGGGGCAGCAGATTGGGTTCAAGATCTATGGAGTGAACACCACTTTCAAAGAATATGCAAGAAAAAAGGATGTCACTTTTTCCAAGTACACCAATGCAGGCACTGCTGATGCTTCGATGAAGGTAACTAGTGACAGTTCTGCAAATAAAAACAAGTGGGTAGAGCCCGGAAAATTCTTCCGGGAGTCAATGTTGAAGGAGGGAAGTGAGATGCCAATGCCGGACATTCGAGACAAAATGCCCAAAAGATCCTTTCTTCCCCGCTCCATCATCTCCAAAATACCGTTTTCCACATCCAAAATGGGTCTGATAAAGGAGATTTTCCATGCTAGTGATAATTCAAGCATGGAGCGGATCATTTTGGATGCTGTTGAAGAGTGTGAGAGAGCACCCAGCCCAGGCGAGACCAAGCGCTGCGTCGGCTCGGCTGAGGACCTGATCGATTTTGTAATCTCTGTATTAGGCCGCAACGTGGCTGTCCGCACGACAGATAACGTGGAAGGGTCGAAGAAAAACGTCACGATTGGATCGATCAAGGGGATCAACGGCGGGAGAGTGACGAAATCAGTCTCTTGTCACCAGAGCCTCTATCCTTACCTGCTCTATTACTGCCACTCTGTTCCTAAAGTGCGGGTGTACGAAGCGGATCTCTTGGATCCCAATAGCAAGACCAAGATCAACCATGGTGTTGCCATCTGTCACCTGGACACATCCTCATGGAGCCCCACCCATGGTGCTTTCTTAGCTCTTGGTTCAGGTCCTGGTCGGATTGAGGTCTGTCACTGGATTTTCGAGAATGATATGACTTGGACTATTGCTGAAGCTTCTTAGTTAATTAAGGAAATGCCTTTTTTTCCCTTTATAATTTGGATTGGAACCGTCTGCTAAGATAACTCTAGCGGCTGTCTCCACCTCAAAATTTAGTTAAATGAGTCTTTTTATTCCTAGTTATGTTAACTAGATTACTTTTTCTTCTTGTTTTTGTTTTGTTTTGTTTCAAGAGTGGAGTTCTACCATGTTTTTTTTTTTTGGCGAAATGCCTCTTGTTATTGTCAGTATTATCAATTATATATAAAATATCTCATTGACTACGAGTTCATGTTTATATCCAAATGGTTAGCTTTCCGTACACGTCCTTGCAATTTATCCCCCTCCTGGTCATAAAATTATTCTCTAATTTATTTTTTCCTTGGTTAACGTGCTGTAAAACACCACTGAAAATGGGGTGGCTACCTTTTTTCATTTGGTAATTTCCATGGAAGTCTAAATGTTTCTGTAAGTTTTGGTGTTCTAGAGCAAGAGGAGTTCTCTCTTTTGCTGTGGGGGTTCAAAGTTCTGAGTTTGAATAGTATTCTTACTGTAACAAAAAAAAATCGAAAAGTAAAAAATGTACTCATCCCATATTATAACAAAAAAAAATCGAAAGTAAAAAATGTACTCATCCCATATTATATGATATGATGGTATATACTAAATATTCTATCTCAACAATTAAGACATAAAAATGGGATCCATTAAAAAAGAGAGGGGGGAGATTCCATAGGAAAGAGCAGTATTTGAGCATTAGAACATCGCCTTTTAACTTCAAATTCCAACACTTTCTAGTTGACGCTTTTTCTCTTTCTTTTTCAAGGAGAATGGTGCATGGGAGTGGTAAGTCTAATAATTTTTTATTAAAAAAAAACATGTAAAACTGGTGTAAATATTTTTTTTTTTATTAAAAAAAGCATGTAAAACTTGTGTGTGTGTGTATATAACTCAGAAACTTAAGAGTCAAGAAAGTTAACTTTTTCAATAATAATTTTTAAACAATCTATGAAAAAAATATTTTTTAAAATATAAATATTAGTTTTTAAGATTATTTAACGCTATGTTTATTTTCTAAAACATAATTTTTGAAAAATTATTTTTCAATTTTTTTCTGTATTTATTTGTTATTAAAAAAATTGATCAACAAAAAATACTTTTTAGTTAAAAGAAAATTTATTTTTGGTTTTCAGGAAAGTGTTTTTTAAAAAAAATTAGACGAAAAATACTTTCTGGAAGCTGTGAAAATTTTAGAAATATTATATTATTTGCTGATTATATCAAATTTAGTCTTCAAACTTTTGATTGATATATATATTTTGCTTTGAATATTTATTTTTTAATTTCACCTCTTAAAATTTATTGTTTATAATAACTTTGGTTCTCATTTTTAAAATTGTTATTTATTTTTTTCTTATTATTTTTTATTAAAATTTTTTATTTATCAAATTTGATCCTCATTCTTTTAACTGTTATTTATTTTATTTGTAATAATTTGTGAAATGTTAATTATTATTATTTTAATTTCTTCAACTTTTATTTTTTTATTCTTAAATTTGACCTTTATTATTTTGATTATTATTTATTTTATTTGAAATAATTTATGAAATTATATTTTTTTAATTTCATTCTTATTCAACTTTTTAATTTATAAGATTTGTTTCTTATTATTTTAATAAACTTGAGAAAAATAAAACATTAATAAGTTATTTTTCAGCTCATTTTCCATGACACAACCAAACACTGAAAAGTATTTTCCAACTTATTTTTTATTATACGACCAAATATGACAAAATAAAATTTACTTTCCTGAAATTTATTTTTTCAAAATTCACTTTCTAAAAAAAATTATTTTTCAGTAAATAAATAGGGTCTAAGAAAAAGACCTCACTTAATTTAATTGAGTTTTTCAAATAAAAATAAAAATAAAAATAAAAAACTACTTTTCAGTAAATAAATAGGGTCTAAGAAGAAGACCTCACTTAATTGAGTTTTTCAAATAAAATAAAAATAAAAATAAAAATATGTTGGCTAAAGAAATGTCCTTTAAGTTTGAGAAACTAATTAATAAGTTGCTGGCTAAAGAAATGTTGAGTAAATAATAAATTATTCCTTTAATTTTGAAAAACAAATTAAATAGTACTTTAAGTTTGAGAAACTAATTAATAAGTCCTTTAAATATGGTTGATCATGCTTAATTTAAGATTACTCTATTCCAAAAATGCCTTTTTTACCAATCTTTATATATTATCTACTTCTTTTTTATTTATTAAAAAATAAAATAAAATGGAATAGAATATGAGATGGAAATTAATTTTAAAGTTACAAATAAACTTAGAAACACAGGGACTAATTCTAATTAATTAATTTTAAAAATTAAAGAAGTTATTTAATTTATTTTATGATTAATTTATAAGCTGAAGGTTAGGAATGTAAGTACGTGATGTAGAGAAAACAAGAATTTAATGTAAGTGTAGATCATACCAAATCTGAAGGAGGTGTTGGTAAGGTGATCTCTGCGTACCCTCTGATTTGTCCTTCTTTTTTTTCTTTTTTCTTACAAGAACAACTTGCTTTCATTGGATTCTAGACAAGCGTTGTGCCTTTTTCTAAAGGTCATATGTCCTAATTCGAGTTCTTGCTTCGTCAAATTGGAGCTCTTCTATGGGGTCGGAGTGGTTATGAGTATGGTTAAGGTAAGTCATGGCACGACTCACAAGAACTCGTTTGAAAAAAATACGAAAGAGATAAAGAGAGAGTTCCCAGGATCCGAAACTATAGAATAGTAACTCTTTAAACAAGCTTTTCCTTTTCAATAATGCAATTTAAAAAAAAAAAAAAAGATTACAAACTTTAGGAAGAGGGGAAAATGCCATTTCATTGATAGGAAAAATAGCGCACCCATAATTAAAATTTAAATAAAGATTATAAGTATAAAGTTTGAATTAACAAAAAGAACAAAAAAAAATTGGTTGAAGTTGTGATAATTTGAAGGAAAGAAAAAAACTAGCATGAGTGCATGACTTTTTTTTAATTAGATGGGAAAATGTTCGTGTGTGAGTATATATATTTTAAAAATACATTTTAATTAAAAAATTAAAATTACATTTTTTAAAAATTTTATTTAAAAAAAAAAACAGCATTACAAACACCCTCGAAGAAAAAAGGCAAAAAAAGGATCGCTGCTGAGCACGGGATTAAAGTAGAGATATCACAGAATATCTGAGAATTCTCGAAGGTATAAAAAGTCTAAACTTTCGTGCGCCTGTGGGTGGGTGGGTGGGTAGGTGGGTGACTCGGCAGTTGTTGGTGACAAGAAAAGGCTACAGAGGGTTGAAAGCAAAGGCCACAGTGGTACGGTATGTATCAATGGTCTTTGGGTTCTCCTCTGCGCCTTCTGCTACATTCAAAAAAAAAAAAAGAGGGTCAGCTCACTACTCGAAAACAAAGCACGCATTCAAAAAAAAGAGAAAAGTAAAAAAGAACTGAGGCGCCAACGAAATTCGGGATCCGGTGGTGAACATGTCTGGGGTTCTGAGTACTGTTTTGGGCCTTCATCAAATCCCAAATTCTCCTTTGGATGACCCGTTTCCAGGCTTTGGAATCTTCCTCTGGATTCATTTCCGTCTCTTTTTGGTTTATTAGATGTCGAGAGCTGTGAGAGTGAAGTAGCAATTTCTTGAGATGAGAGAAAATGGTAAATGATTCCAGTCAGCCAAGTTTTTAGCAGTATATTTTGATAAAAACACATTATATCGAGCAAGGGCGGAGCCGTTCACAAGGCTCCGGTGGGCTGTAGCCCAAGTAGGATAATAATAAAAAATAAAAAAAGGAAGCAAGTTTCAAATGGGGCTTTTCTTCTTTGTTAAAATTTCTGTTTCCAAGGGTTTATCATCATCATTAACCTAATTAGAAAAGGGACGCAGAGGAAACACAAGGAGAAGATAAAACTCTATTAATCCCTTTTAAAAGGTTTACGGTACCATCGTAGGAAAGTTCAGGATTTTCTTTAAATTTTAAAATTTTTATTTGAAAATTAATTTTTAAAATATTTTTAGATTATTTTTATGTAATGGATCAAAAATAAATTTTAAAAATAAAAAAATTATTTTAATATATTAAAAAACACTTTGAAAAACATTTATCATACTCCTTAGCCAACCTACCTCTCGCAAAATAAGTCGAGAAACCAACAATATTATTTAATTTTTTGAATAAATTTTAAAATTATCATAGGTATTTTAAATTCAGGTAGAATAATATATTTCAAAAAAGTTATGGTGATATAACACGTTTCTTCTATGTATCACTATTGAGTATCAAGATATTTAAATGATGTTATATATTATAACCGTGACATTTAAATCGATGTTATAGTTGGGGATCATAATAAAATTTTAATTGATATCGTAATTGATTTTTCTATTTGGTTAGTTGCAGCAGTTAGAAATGAGATTTCTATATGGTTATTTTTCTCAAAATTAACAACTATTATTAATCTTATTAGTGCTTCTCCCACATGTCATACCAAGTTATATGATGCTTAGACTATAGAAATTGCGTATATAGTAGCTACTGGAGAATGTGAGACTGGTAGAAGGGCTAATCAAATCAGTAATTTACATCGAAGTGGAACTACTCGCTAGAGCTCTTATTTTGACTCTATTTGCAGTTTAATAGATATGTATAATGCAACTATTATTGTACTTGAAAGTATGATTTAAAAAAGATCTTCTAACTCTATACATGGAGAAGCTAGTGGTTATTTGATTGTGATGAAATCTTTTAAATTTATATTCATCTTATATTTGATGCATAAAATAATATGGATTATTTATTTACTTTATCAAGCTTTGCAACAAAAATCTCTTGATATCTTAAATACACTGGATCTTGTATCAACTACTAAAGCATTGCTTCAAACTTTAAAAGATGCTTAATTTGATCTTCTTCTTGCAAATGTGCAATCTGTTAGCACAAAATATGAGATTGACATATCACATATGAATGCTACGTATAAAAAGACTACAAGTCGTTCATGTCAACAACAAGGTTCAGTGATAGTTTACCAATATTATTATTATTATATATTTAACTCAACAATATATTTTTAGTTGGAAGAATCAAATTCTAGATTCAGTGATGGGACAATGGAACTTTTCATACTTAGCTCTACTTTAGAACTTAAGAATAATTTTAAATCATTTAAAACTGATGCTATTTACAAGCTTGCTAACAAATTTTATCCTGAAAACTTCAATGAACAAGAGATATATTATTTGAGATCTTAACTAGAACATTATCAGATTGATGTGATTCAACATGAGAGCTTTCAGAATATGTTTACCATTTCTGAATTATGTCGAGGATTAGCTGAAACAAATAAGTCGCAACACTATCATTTGATTGATAAGTTGATTTGTCTTGTTTTGACTTTGCCTGTTTCCACTGCCACTACAAAGCGGGCATTTTCAATTATAAAACATGTTAAGACTGTGCTTTACAATAAAATAAAAAATGAGTTCTTAACAGATTTTATGATGATTTACATTGAATAAGAGCTTGTTAAAGATATTGATTCGGATTCGATCATAGATGAATTCTATTATATAAAACATCGAAGAGTGCAACTTTGATAGTGTAATTTATTTTTATTTTTATTTTGAATTTTATATACTTTAAATTTTATTTTTTATATATTTTATGTTATGTATTTGAATTGAAACTTTATTGTTAACTTGATAAATTTATATATCTGAGTTAATAATTAATTTTAAAAAATAATTTATATATATTTATATCATAGCCTAGAATAAGAAAAATTCCTGGCTCCGCCCCTGATATCGAGAAAGATTTATAAATATAAATTTTTAGGAAAACAAGCATGTGGAGTGTGTCTCAGAATTTCAAGAATTTCCTTTTCCCACCAATCAATGAAAACAATATATTTTAGACCATTTGAACTATTGAGAATATTAGACTTATAACTAAATAGCAAATCACTAAAAAATAAGAAGAGAAAGAGAAAAGGTGAAGAGAATGAGAGGGTTTTTCATGATGAAATTACGCTTGTTACGACACGTTTTTTTATGAAAGATCGCGTGCTTGTGTTGAATGCCCCTTCATTTTTTTTTTAAGGATATATACTTAGTTTTAAAATCTAGCTTGCTCAGTAAATAGATTCAAAATTTATTTAATTTGAAGTTAAAATTAGGTTGGATTGAAAAAAAATAAAAAAAAATTATAAGACTCGGTAAAAACCTCTATTATAACCCATTAGATCTTGTTTTTTTACTAAAATAATATCAATTTAATTTTTAGAAAAATTAACCCAAACGACCCGGTTAAAATCTAGAACTTAGACTTTGAACTAGATCAGGTCTAAAAACTATGGATATATATATTATACAATAATAACCTCCCTTTTTAGATATTTTTTTTTAAAATATTATTAATTACATCTTGGATATAGGAATATTTATTTTTGAGTGAGTGTTAAAGAAAATATTGATGATAATTACAAGGTTGCGAGTAAATCTTAATCACATATATCATAAAAGAATATATTGTTCATAAGTCGTTGTTAAAAAAAAACATCGATAATGCATGTACATTTACAAATAAATTTTATCTATGAATTTTACAATATACAAAAAATTATATTAAAAATATCAATTAGAGTATTTTAAACTTCACAATATTTTTTGTTTTGTTTTTATCCAGATATCTTTACAATCTTTTAAGGATAAGATTAATTTTTCAGAGTCCATGATTATCCCTTGATAGATACATTTTTTTTAAAATTAAATTTATATTTTCATCCTTACATAGATATAACAATATCTTAACTATTAAATCAACACTACATAAATAAACTTCACAATATTTTAAATTACAAAAGGTGTTAACTATATAAAAAACTATACATTTATTTGCATAATCAAGAAATTAAGTTAATTATTTATGCTTTGGTTGCCAAAAAGATTGTTGAAGAATTGGGTATCAATTACAACGTTAATAAGTTTTTATATGATAAAAGAATATCACTGCAATCTCTTTTAGTATTTAAAGATAAAAAAAAAATAAGCAAGGAGATTTTTGTATTTTAACATTCCTAAGAGATTTTTGTATTTTAACATTCCTCGTTGTAATTTATATGAATAACTATAATTAAAATTCCTCATATATTTTTAATAAATTCTTTCAATATTTTTATTGGAAAAACCTTTGTTATTACATAAAGAGTTTTATTTTTCTAACTCTTTTAAGAATCTTATTAAAATTTTCACCCCTATATTAAATTTATGACTCCCAACCGACACTGTTTTCTATTAAATATGAAATAAATTCTCAGTACCTGATGTAAGGGATACACACCGACACTATTTTATTAGCATGCTGCCGCGGATGGTAAACTTATCTTCAAAAAAAGTTTTGTTATCCAGTTTTTTTTCTATAAAAATTTAAAATATAAATAAAATATTCAGGTATCTAATTAGATAAATTAATAATTTTTTAAATAAAAAAAGTAGTTAATAATAACTTAAAAAATTAAAAAAATTAAGAGATAAATATAAATTAATATATTTAATATCACAACATAGGTTATTTATTTGATTGTGTTTAATGAATTAGCATAGGTTATTTATTTGGTTGTGTTTAATAAATTTATTTTAAAAACTCAATATATAACAAAAATCAACAAATTTATCAAATAAAATATAAAAAAATTATGCAAGGTTGCACATATTAAAATAAATTAAAAAATAAATATTTTTAATTTTAAAAATAAATTTAATCTATAAAAAATATAAAAAAATATAGATGAACTAAAAAAATTAAACACACTTAATATAATAAAAAATAATCACTATTTCAAAAAGGTAAAATAAGCAAAAAAAAATCACAAAAAAGGGATATTAACTAAAACATAAATGAAAAAAATATTTTTAAAAATACATATAAAAAACAATAATTTACAAAAAAAATTATAAAAAAAATGAAAATAATAAGGATAGACGTTGTGGACCTGGTAAGTCAAGTCTAACGCTTAACCCATAAAGCAAGTGCTCACACGCGAGCTTGCAAGTTCAGGCCCACGCGCGTGGATTTTTTTTTTTTTAAATTATAGGATGAAAAACATGTCATTCATCCTATTCTATTGCAAAAAAAAAGGGAAAAAGATGACGTGTTGTTTGAAATTACCAAAATCTAGCCACTATAGTGGTAAAAAAAAAACATGGTTGTTGTTTTTTTTTTCTAAAAATTCATTTTCAATCGAAAATTTTAAAAATACATATGAAAAACAATAATTTACAAAAAAAAATTATAAAGAAATTGAAAATAATAAGGATAGACATTGTGGACCTGGTAAGTCAAGTCTAACGTTTAACCCATAAAGCAAGTGCTCACACGCGAGCTTACAAGTTCAGGCCCGCACGCGTGGATTTTTTTTTTTAAATTATTCTCATATCTTTTTTTTTTCATGCACTTTCAAGGTTTAGAGACCTGATTTGAATTCTCCTTGTCATATATAACTATTTGATATAAAAATAAATTATTTTGGTAGCTAAAATAATTATAATGATAACGTTTTTTTTTCTAAACAGGAATCAAGTAAGACTCTCTTTCTTTTCTCACACAAAAAAAATTATGAAAATAAAGTTTAATATCAAAATTAAATTTTTTAAAATTAAAAGAATCAGTCAACTGATAGATTAAAAAGATTTAGGGCTAAAATGTTTTTTTTTAAATAAATTCTAAATAACTACCTATATTACCCTATTTTTTAACTTTCACTATTTTTTTTTAAAAAAAACATGCAATTAAATGCTAAAAAAGCTCAACTATGCAAAGTAAAGGTATTATAACTAAAAAAAAAAACCTTTACAATCCATCCATATTTAATTATGAGAGGGTGAATAGTAGGAAGATCTACAATAAATTAGCTATGCTGATTATATTATAGAGGCGTGCGCGTGTGTATATATACACACATATATACACAGAGGTAAAAGTTTTCAAAATGAATTAGCCTGTTTAATTACTGGAAATAGCGAAAGTGAATTTTAAAATAGTGAATTTATTTTTTTTAATGTTTGGTAGTATAATAAAAAATAAATTGGAAAATATTTTCTAGTATTTGGTTATGTTATGGAAAATGAGCTGAAAAATAACTTATTAATGTTTTATTTTTTTTAAGTTTATTAAAATAATGAGGAACAAATCTTACCAGTTAAAAAGTTAAATGAGAATAAAGTGAAAAAAATAATTTCATAAATTATTTCAAATAAAATAAATAATAATTAAAATAATAAAGATCAAATCTAAAAAATAAAAAAATAAAAAAATAAAGAAATTATAATAATAATAATTAACATTTCATAAATTATTTTAAATAAAATAAGTTACAATCAAATCAAAAGAATAAAAATAAAATTTAATAAATAAAAAATTTCATTTAAAAAATAATAAGTAAGCAAATAATAATTATAAAAAAGAGAATCAAAATAAATATAAAAATTAAATTTTATGATAAGTAAGCAAATAATAATTATAAAAAAAAGAATTAAAATAAATATAAAAATTAAATTTTAAGAGATAAAATAAAAAATAAATATTCAAAACAAAATATATATATAACAATTAAAAGTTTGAAAATCAAATTTGATATAATCAACAAATAATATGATATTTCTAAATTTTTCACAACTTTCAAAAAGTGTTTTTCACTCAAAATAAAAAAATATTTTTTTAAAAATCAAGATAAATTTTTTCATTAAAAAATATTTTTTATCAATTAATTTTCTAAATAACAAATAAATTTAAAAAATTTTAAAAAATAATTTTTTTAAAATTAATTTTCAAAAAACAAACTGTTAGGATAATATATACAGCACAGAAATTTCCTTTGTCCCGGAGCCCGAGTACGTGGCAGCGTTGATAAGGGTTAGGAAAATAATGGACTGCCAAAACTCTTTCCTTTATTTGACGTTGTTACAGACCGATCTTTCTTTTTCACCTTTGTCTTGTATTTCACACCCACCCACCTATCAGTTCTTCTTCTTTTGCTTTTTTCTTTTAATTCGTAAATCATCTCCTCCCCTTTTCAAGCACGCTGGCAGAAATTGGATGTTAAAACTACTTGCCAAAGGAGAGAATTTTATCTTCTCTGCTTAAAAAAAAAAAAAAACAGAATATTTGAACAGTAAAGTTCATTTATTTATTTTTTAATTCAACCCTTTTTTTTCCATTCATTTTTTTTCTAACTTCATCTTTTTTTTTTAATTTCATCCTTAATTTATTTTTTAATAATTACTTGAGTTGTTTTTGGATCGATCATGCCAACTAAATTATTTTAAAATAATTTTTACATGATTTAATTTTAAATTTGAATTAAATAAAAAACCAAGTAAAAATATTTTTTTTATTAATTTTATCATCAAACTGTTTTACTAAACAACATTATTATTTTTTAATCAGTTAAGTCATTAGGTTATCTTGAATCAATTTTTATATGATTTAATTTTAAATTTAAATTAAATAATAAATTAAATTAAATTTTTTTAAGATTAAATTATAATATAAAATTTAATAATAATATTAAATAATTTTTTATTGTTTAGATTGATTTTTTTTTGCTACTCTAAACTAGCAAACAACCTAAAGAAATTGAAGATGAAAAGGAATTTGGATTTTAGACCATGCAATTTGCTTAAAATGAATTTTCTTATATTTTTAGGTTTTTCTAATGTAATAATGTTAAAAATAATTTTTTTAAATAAAATATTTTATTTTAATATATTTATATTTTTAAAATATTTTAAACCACCGTATTGTAATTCCAAACATGCCTTTAGCGGGCTTTCCCATTTAAATTTTCTTAAATGTATTGACTGGTTCGTTTCATGGAGTCTGTCTTTATTAAATAAAAAATTAACCGTACATACATAAATGAGTTCGAGTACACTTCTGACAGGAAAACAATGCTATAGAAAAATCTGGAATTTTTATCTTCAAGTAAAAACTAAATTGTAAAGATTAAAACTAGAATTTAAAGGAGAAGTTTTATGATGCTGTAATTATCAACACTTAAAGCGTTTTAAAAATAAAGAGAATGCTTATGGGGTTACATTAAATATGAACAGTAAAACTTTCATAAAAAAAAAAGCTTTTCTTTTTCTTCAACTTCATTGTCAAATTTTTTTTAACAATTTAATTTTAAAATAGAATTGGACAAAACGTGAAGTCTCTCTATGTATATTATTAATTTTATTCTTAAATATTTTTTATTTTTTAAAAAATTATTATTAGACGAATCAAGTTGATTAGGACATGTTTAAATAAGTTACGAGAAAGAAATTGAATCAAGAAGCTATATATATCAATTTCATTATTTTTTTTAATTTTATTTTTATATTTTTTTATTGGTCAGATAAGTTATCTTTAAATAAGCTAAGTTAACAAAATTATGTTGAGATAACAACCACATAATTTAATTTTAAACTCGGATTAGACAAGTAGTCGAGTTAATATTTTTTTTCTTGTTAATTTCATCATTGTTTTTTTAATTTTATTCTTAATTTATTTTTGATCGTGAGATTATTTTTAAACTGTTAATTTAACTCAATTATATTAAGACAATTCTTAGAGGTTTTAATTTTAAATTTGAATTAGTTAAAAAATTAAATTAAGAGGTTTTTTTTTATCTCACACTTAAATTTTTTATCAATCAACCAAGTTTCCTCTAACCTGATGAAATTAATTAGATTATTTTAGTTAATTTTTATATAATTTAATTTTAAATTCAATTAGAATAGAAGACAAAATCTTTACAACCAAACTATATAGCAGAAAGCACGATATCCGTACATCGACGTGTTTACAAGATGATGCAGCAAAATGAGCCCAAGCTATAGGAAAAAGATGAGGTGGTCCTTAGACCATCCAATTTGTGGAGCTATGTCATGTATAATTCAGGCCAGGCCAGGCCAGGCCAGATATATTTCGGCACTGATGCCTCTTGTATTCAGTCCAAGGAAGCATTATACATGGTCTCCACACTCTACAACGAGCCATGTCGGCTTAGAACTTTCACAGATTTTACAGGGAATTGCTGGGTTTTAGGACACCGGGAGGTCAAACTTTCATGACACAACTGTATTATTCGAGAAAGTTAAGGGTCCATGCGCTTAACGTTACAAAATAATGCGACCAATCACTCACAGGACATCACTTAATGTGTCAATTCAGCCGAGTTCAATCTTTAGAAGACAATCTTGGCCAGCTCCATTTTTTCGAGAACTAGATGAGATTGCTTAATCACAAGTCAATTATCGAGAAATAGTACAGCTCGAGGAGGTTGAAGTTCTATAAATGCAGGCCAGATCAGCTTTGAGAGTGCACCTATTCGTGTAAAATCGTTTCATTTCTCGTGTAGAGATGCTAAAACATGTGCTCAACTCTTCATTGTTTTTTATGGCGAGAAAATGACAGTCATACAATGGAGTGGTACTTTCCATGGTTACTAAACATGACCTGAACCGGTGGATTGAATGCCGACTAGCCTCCTCGAACGATATTTCTGGAAAATCTGATCGGAGTTTGCGAAGAGATGTATCACCAAGAAGCTTCCAATCCGAGGATGAAAGAGGTATTACTGTCCATTTATTTTTATATTTTAAAAATATTTTTTTATTTGTTTAAGTTTTTAGAATTTTTTTATATGTTAATATTAAAAATAATTTTTTTAAAAATTAAAAAAATTATTTTAATATATTTTTAAAAACAATCATTACTCCCACAACAACAATAATAATGATACATCATTCATTGCTGCATCTGGTCCCATTATTTATTATCAACTGCAGGAATTTTATTAAAACTAGCATAAAAAACCTTTAAAAAATAATGGTATATCATCCCCATTATTTATTATCCACGGCAGGGATTTTATTAAAGCTGCCACGCACCGACGCCTCCTATTTAATGATATTTATCCATTTTAATGCCTGGATAGAAGGGCATATTAATTTTGTCCCATTTGGTGGCCGCTCAATCCAATAATAATAATTTTTCAAAAACAATCTAAAAACATATTCGTTGAAAAAAGACCTTAGAATACCCAATAGATTAAAAAAAAGGGGTAGAATGTCATTTATTTTAGAATCTTTTTTTTTTTAAGAAATCAACAGACATCTGGAAATCATGTGAAAATTAGACGAGTTCAATCTTTTATCTATTGCTGGCACTGAATGGATGGAGGTCAGTAGAGGAGACCGCAATGTTGATTAAGTTTGTGATAAAAGTGAGAAGTTTGAGATTTAATTGATAATAAAATTATAAATCTAGGACTAAATTGAAGTTTTACATAATTTCTTTTATTAAAAAAAAAAGCTCAAGGGAGATAATTTTTTAATATGCATCTCCCCGCATAACATTATTAACTAAAATAAGGTATATTTTATTATTTAAAATTAAATTTATAATTTTTTTAATTTATTTTTTATAAAATTATCTTAGGCTTGTGACCAAAACTGTGAGTTGTATATGTTAATTCGATTGACTCGAGTTTTTGATTAATTTTTTTCCTCGATCTTATATTTTAACATTGGATTGATTGAGAATTATATTTCATGCTTTGTTTTGGTCTTTTTTTCTATAATATTATTCCCATCTCATTACTTGAGTTATGAGTTTGACGGGTTAAACTTGAATGACTCGAGTCCTTTTTCTAATTAATTTTTTTATTTTAATTTTTCAACACTAGATTAATCGAGAATTAAGTTTCATAATTTGTTTCAATCTATTTTCTATTAAGTTATTTTAGTTTCATCACCTTAATTGCGGGTTTAGTAAATTAAATCAGATTAGCTTGAATTATTTTTTTTTAATTTTTT
>NW_011505323.1:2635-3746 GCF_000495115.2 Populus euphratica | reverse complement strand
AGTGTCATTAAACTTTGTCATTCTAAAGCATATAGGAGTCATTTCTTGTAAAAAAAAAAACAGATGTGAAAATTATTAAAAAGTTAATACTGGTAAAAAATTTTTGATTTATAATTCTCAACTTCATTTATTCCCTAAAGAGCTAAGATCAAGATGGATTAGTCCATTTATTAAGAAACATGTGCATCCTTATAGGGCTTTTGATATTGAGAATCCAAAGAATAACAATATTTTTGAGATAAATGGACATCGTTTGAAAGCTTACTTTGATAATTTTCCTAGTGCAAATGAATTCACTAGCTTGAATGATCCTATAGATGAAGGTTGATTATTTTGTTTTCTCATATTGTTTTTGTGTTTTGTTTTTTTTTTTTTTATGACCCTTTGTTTGTTATTTTTTTTTATGACTCTTGGTTTGCTAGTCTCTCTCACCCAGGTTAAATGGCAGATAACGGTACTCTATGACTCTTAAGTCGATTCTTTCAGTTTTCCATGATAACTAATATATGTGTATCTATTTATTCAATTCCTTGTTCTTTATCTTCTTTTTGCATCTCTTTTCCACTTCTTATCTTATAAAATGGACACCACTTTTGAAAAATTGAAAAAGTATTTTCTTGTTTTGCCTTACAATACGATTACAAAAATTTACTGAGCTAGGTATGCAAGATTGAGGTTGTTAATGAACCATGGAATTCCTGAAGAGATTCGCTGGTTAATTAAAGCAAATGTTCGATTATCAAGTGAGTCTTCCAATTCTTTCATTTCACACATGCTTGGAACAGGTAAAAGCACTTTTACAAAGAAACGTCGTGCAAAACAATTGAAAGTTTGCCATTGATGTGCCAGATGGACTTGCAATGTACAATGTCATTTTTTAGGAATAATATCTGTAAACCGTGAAGATAAAATATTAATCATTAAGGATGACCTGAGTAGGGGGTCTTTAGATAATTTTCTATTGACTCTTGAGACGCATCCTAGTGGAGATGTGCATCGTGCAATTTATGATTTATGGCTACTACTTTATAAAGAACATGCTCGACTTAGTCTTGGGAATCTGACTAAAAAAGACCATGTTTGCTAGTTTTTAAGAAAACTAGATGGGAAC
>NW_011505323.1:0-2417 GCF_000495115.2 Populus euphratica | reverse complement strand
AGTGTTTGTTATTTCAGGTGATATCTTCTATACTCTATCTTTCTACCTTAGAACATTGAGGACAATGTCTCGTTTTGGTTGGGGGGAGAGAGTAGTAGTTGATAAAAAAAACAAAAATAACTAACTATATTTTCCATTTCATAAAGCATATGCAAAATTGTTGTTACTAGGATGACAGAGTAAAAGAGCTCTTTTGTTAAAGTGAATCTTAAGACATATCTTAGTAACAATTTTTAACAAGGTTTGTTATAATACCTTTTGAAATATTCAGGTTTACAAACTCTCGCATTATTATTATTTAATTCTGCTCATACACTCATTTAACATGTATTCTTAAATCTTAATTTTCACATACACACTTTAACATATGCTTATGGGTTGCACATTAGATTATTACATTATTTATGTTCGTTTGTTAAAGGTAACAACTAAGAGAAAGGGATAGTATATAATTTGAAAAAAAAAAGAGCAAAAAAAAGTTAGTGATAATAAAAATATAGATAAGTTTGGTTTCGCAACCTCCCTAACCTAAGCAATTAAGGCCGAAGGGATGTTTTAACTTCTAATACCCTAAACTTAATATGAACTTTAATGTTTGATACTAACATATTTTGTATTTGTTATCTCGTTCACTCTTTAATACTTTGCTTGTTAAATGACTAATCTAGATTTATGTTGTATAACACTTGGTATAATAAATGCTTGGCCCTTTGGTTCGATCCTAGTCTTGTTAGGTTATTTATTACTTCGACACTTCTGCATTTGAAAAAAGACATCAATCTTTTAGTCGTGTCAATAAGAAATGTTAAAATAAACAAATAGAAGTAAATCAGTTAGAAAAAAACACTATTAATGTTAAATGAACATATAAAATCAATTGCTTAAAAGGAGATTTATATATGAAAATATATGAAGTAGATGATGAATCGAGGTGATGACTTTTAATGTTAAGGGTTATACGATAGATTGATGAAATTAATGATTAAGCTAAAATGTGATTACAAGTAATTAATGGGAAAATGAGATTTTAAATTATTTTGGACTATGAAGTGAATGTATTTGTGATGATTTTATGGAAGTGGTTAAATTGAAATGAAAATGATGATTGTAATGGAAATGATGGTATCAACAAGAAATTTGATGAAAAAATACTTGTGTTTTATTATTCCTAGATTTGATAAAGTGATCAATTGAAATAAATATTTGTATACCAAAAAAATTTACTTTATGTTTCTATGTGTTATATTGGTGTTTTTCTATCCATTCAAGAGAATATGTTCAAATCTTCAAAGATTATTTTATTTTGAGAAAAAAACTATAAAAATAGCTAATATTTTATAATAAATTATTGGATGTATATTAGGACAACAATGACGAATAGATTGTAAAAATAATAATAAAAAAGGATGAATACCTTGTTAAGAAAATTATGTATTTAAAAAGATATCATAAATTTATTATCTTGTATTAAATATTACGTATGTTTATTATGCATTGATGAAAGTGGCAAGTTTAAGTTTATCCTATTAAAAAAAATCCTTATTTTAGGATGTTTAATTTATATAAGAAACATTCAGTCATACTAATTTTTTTCTTCTTTTAAATGATTTAAAACATTTATTTCAAAAAACTTAAAAGAATAATTAAAAATTTTAAAACACAAATTTTAATGCATGTTTTTATCCTAATTAATTTTTAATTAGTTTTAATAACTAAATATTAATATAAAAAAGTTGATTATGACAAAGTAAGATACTGCATATTTATACTAAAGATAAATGATAATGTAGTCTATTAACTAAATTTATAACATAAAATTAGTTTAATTAATGATAAAATTATCAATTGAAGTCGTGTTTGTGAAAGAAAAAAGGAAAGATAACATGGAGAGCAACACCATCATGAACGGTAGCGAGTAATATTATGACCAGTCATGTAAAAAATGTCTTAAAAGCCTCTATGTGTAAGTAAGTGTTATTACTTACACATGGAGTGTAAAAAAGGAGAGGATGTCCCTGAAGTTGATAATGAGATGGAAATAAACTACATTGCCAAGAAATGACATGCATATACTGGAATCACGAGGTATAAAGATATATTAATTTTATGTATTTGAATTAAGAAATTATATTGCAAGATAAATTCAAATTCAAAGTGGTTATTTTATAATGAACATAAAGGATTTGAGAAACACATGCACATTTTTCCAGTTCTCTGTCCATATTGCAAACCTCTTAGGTGAAATTTATCTACCAAAGCGATATCAATTCGTTATTTCAACAAGCCAGAGGAATTTCAAATATATATCTTATAATTACAATTTCGAGTTAGGGAAAAAATGATATGACCTTTAAAGGTGTGAGTTAATTACTTGAGGATAACACTGAGCTAATCCTTTTAGGATTATTAATTAAACT
>NW_011505321.1:0-3747 GCF_000495115.2 Populus euphratica | reverse complement strand
CAAATTCATCATATGCTTGGAACCAGATTTGAATCGGTAACACGAGGATTTGCAGTACTTTGCTCTACCTGTTGAGCTATGTTTTTAATTATCAAAAAGTTTTTCCGTACTTTTTCCTGTTACAAGATAAGCAGCACATACAAGTATAGAAATAATGCAATGCACTGCCATGAAATATAAGTTCTATAGATAGGCAGAATCATATCCACACAAGCAGATGTGTATATCCTTTTGAGTTAATAAAAGTTTGAGATTGGTTTCTGTAATAACTTATATGCAGTACACAAAGATAACAATGGAAAAAAAGGATTACGTACATTAATCTTGACAGAAATTCTTCCAATTTGAACATGGAGAAACATTAAAAGCAATCATTCTTAAACATTTCAGAGTTTTGGGTGCTGTAATGTTCCAAAAATGCCTGTCATAAAAAAACTGATCCAAAAATATCATACATGGCTTATAAGAGAAATAAAGAGCTTTTAAAAAACTCGGTAGTGGAACCAATTTGCGTGCCCAGAATTCAATTGAATTCCCCAGTTCTTCGTGATTCCATAACTTGGTAGCCTTTGATTCGTGGTAATAATAAATAAATAAAATAAATTATACCTTAAACAAATAATGAAACTCAAAAGAGCTGATTTGATGAGTAAATTATAAATTAATTCCTCTGGATTTACAAAAATTATAATTATACCTTGAACAAATGAAACTTAAAATAGCTAATTTGCGAGGATTTAATGAGTAAATTATAAATTAAGAGTTAAAAAAATAAAAAAAAGATGAATAATATATGACAAAATCATTTCCTATAAGGAAATTGCATGTAGAATCTTCTGGAAATATTTGAGCCCGAGCAATGGTTGGATCTTACATTATTATTGTTTTCATTAGACTTTATAGTTTGATATATCTGAATTTCTTTGCGGACTTCATTTAAGATCTGATCATATATCTATTTCATAGAAGCATCAACAACATTTGTTCCATGTCAGTATACAAAGAAAAACAAGAGCTTGATTTAATTAAACATTATTTGTTTCATCATTTTCTTCTATTTTATTTTTATTTTTTAAGATATAAAAAACAAAAGAAGATAGATAATTTTAAAAAAATTGATGAAAAAACAAAAGCGAAATTTAATAAAACACAAATAACTAATTAATTAGTTTTTGAATCTAAAATGATTATTTAATTCGTATTACAATATTAAAAAAAAAACAAAAAATTATATTTACTCAGGATTAGAATGTTGCATCACGCTCTAAGATGAAAAAGGATATAATGTATCTATAACATTATTAATTAATGGACAAGATTTAATTTAGATCTCTGGATATTACTAGCGTACTCTTTCTTTTTTCTTTATATAAACCTATCACATTATAAATAATTCATTAATTATATGTTTTCCCATATGGATCATGAGAATGCTTTCATGTGTGCCACCATGACTCGATCGACAATCAAGATATGCCTTTTGTTTTATTTACACACAAACACAAAAGATCCATAACCTACATGTATTTTTGTTCCATCAATTTCGTGGTCCAGACCAAGAAGGCAGCAAGGTGGTCCTATGGAATGAAAGTTAAAGAGGCCAAAAAAGAAAAAGAAAAGAAAAAGAGAAAGCTTCCTTCAAGGAAAAAAGTAGTGAAGATTTAAAAATTTAATTATTGAGGGTGTTTCCTTGTTGGTGGTAGCCTGAAAATAGACTTTCAATACATGAGGCTCGTAAATATTGTAGTTTCTGAAGCTTTTGAGAACGTTTAGATGGGTTGAAATCGTTGAAGAGATGTGGATAATTGATTTTGAAAGAAACGAGAATCTTGAGTGTAGATCAGTGGCTGGTTTCGTTCCATCACGAGACCCCACCATTGGAGGCCATGGCTTCTCGCCCTTGGGATCGTATCTGGGTTACACAGTCGCAGCAGCAGCAGCACATAATGAAACAAACTGCAATCAAGAACTAATTATTGCTTTGGATGCCGAAGAATTATTCCTCTCTCTGTCAACCACTCCATCGTGTCTGGTCACATCCACTTCTTAACTTCATTGATATTACTATGGCCTCACTCTCTTTCATGGTGGTTGAGCAGCTCTCTCTCTCTCTCTCTCTCTCCCCATGGCTAGGGTTCTCTTATCTTAACTTAACCTGGGTTTCCGATGAAGATGCTTGTTAAATAGATTTGACGACCTGGGATCAGCTCAGCAGTTAAATCATGTTTTTGAAGGTTTTTATTTAGTTTTAAGTTAGTTTTTTATTTTTATTTTTATTTTTTGATATTAAAAATAAATTTTAAAAAATAAAATATATATTATTTTAATATATTTTCAAGTGAATAAAATTTTAATAAATAATTTTTGAATAACAAATTAGTTTTAAAATAAGTTAAGTTTATAATCAAATCAAATTACTCCTTAATTATAACATTTTTAATTTTACCATTTCAATTAAAATTCAATCTAATAAAAAATAAAAATATACATTCTATTACTTCTTTTAAAATAAAAACAACCAAACTTTAACTTACTGATCTATAATTCATCCAATAATATAATAATTTAAATATTTAATTATTGATTAGACTTAGATTTTATTTAATAGTACAGCTAACTCAACGATTATTTAATATTCAGGGTCTAAAAGACACTTGAACTTGTTTATTTGAGTTGTAAAAGTGTTTATGAAGAAATCTGAATTTTTTTATGTTTCAAAATATTTTTTTTAAATATTTTTAGATTGTGTTAATGCATTGATATTAAAAATAAAATTTAAAAAATAAAAAAATATTTTCATATATTTTTAAATAAAATAAATTTTAAAAAACAACAATTACTGTAATACTAATAAACATATGACAATAAACGCTAGCTTGTGTTTAGAATTATTTTAGAAACATATTAAAATAATATTTTATTTAATTTTAATATTAACATTTCAAATCTACATAAAATTAAAAAATTTCAAAAAGTTTTTTTTTAAATAAAAACTTTTATATGATTGAGTCATCCCAGGAGACAGTACACAATTTGTAATGCATCAAATCCAATGGACCCCAAAGTGGGCCCCCCATATTTGGGGCCCGGTGCTTCTCCCGAGGCTAATGCTGCTTTATCATGAACCATAATACTGATGTTGAGGTTCGTTTTTTAACTTTATGCAATTCCATCCCTCTTGGTTTCAAGATGTTTTACCACTGAACATAATAATATTATTCTTTTATTATTTTTACATTAATAAATAAAAATTATTTATTTAATTTGATATTTTCAGACAAAATATTTTAAAAAACATATTAAACTACGTAAACAAACACCTCCGATTACATTAATAATCTTACCGCATGTTCTTGTCTGATTATGTTAAATGCTGACTTTTCATTATAATCACTACTAAATTATGACCTAATTTCTTATGAACTTACTCGATCCAATGGATTAAAATTAATTGAATAATTAACTTGAAGGATTAGCTTGATGTTTGTGTTCTTTGTTTTCTTCTTCGTTTTTTCTCAGTCCAAGACTTGCAATAGACTTTGTAATAAGCTACTTAAAGATTTTCAGACAACCTTTTAAGCCAATTTTCAATGCTAATTTTGCCGTTAAGAGCATGGTTAGATTATATTTTTTAGAATTTATGAGTTTTTTTAATTAAAAGCTTCGTATTAATATTTTATAAGAACTTTTTATTCTTTTGATATATTAATATTAAAAATAGATTTTTTTTTAAATATTTCTAATACT
>NW_011505376.1:0-3636 GCF_000495115.2 Populus euphratica | reverse complement strand
AGTTGACTTGAGGTTTATAAAAATAAAAATTATTATTATTATATTTTTAAAATTAAAATTGAAAATTGATTTGAGACAAAACGAAGATTTTAGACAAAACTGGAGAAAAATAATTATTATTATTGTTTTAATATTTAATTTGGAGATTAACTTAGAGTAAACTTCAAGTATATAGTAGGTATATGATAGGCTAGATTGATTTAAGTTGAATTATTATTATTATAGATTGAAAGGTTCAAGTTATCAATTTTTTTAAAAAAATTATCAAAATGATTTTTTTTTAATTATTTTATTTTAAAAATTAATATTTAAAAAATTATCAAAACAACCTTATAATTTATATTTTATTTCAGGTTAACAGTTTTTGATTAGATTAAATTGAGTTAATTTTTTCTAAATTTGGATTAGTTCAAGCCCCAAACTGACTATTTTGTGTCAACCTGAGAGGTTATTATTGGTTTTATAACTAAAATTATTATAATATTATTAATTTTAATACTTAATATAAACTAAAATAAAAAATAATCACTAAAGATAATTCCTATACAGCCGAACAATCACAGCAACAATTCCTCCCAAGATAATTGACATGAGCATGAAACTCCGTGTCAATATCCTCGCCATCCATTATCCTAAAAAATCTAACTAATTTGAGAATGGAGCTTATAGATTGGAGAATTAGTTAGCCAATTATTCATGATAATTTTTTTTTATTTTTTTCAGTTAAAATAATCAATAGTTTATATTTGGTTATTAGTTGATTGAAGCTGTTCATGGCTAGTATGTGTAATTTTTTTTTAACAGAGATAAAAACTCTTTAATATTTAAATAAATATATTTTTAAAAAGAAAATATATAAGAATGTTATAAAAACATGTTTTGAAAATACCAAAGTAGTAAAAAGTTGGAGATTCTAAACCTTTTTATTTTGAAAACTCTCATATTATATTTATAGTATATAAAAAAAGGATATGCAGAGTAATTATCCTTATAACATTGAATGAATAATAAATATATCTTACTTAACAAAAATATAGCGAGCTTTTGGAAGATTTTTACACATTTAAAAAAATACTTGGAAAATAAAAGTTAATATATTAAGTGTAACTCAGTTTGTTTGTATAGATAAGTTTTTCTTCAAGTTTAGATTCAAGGGAAATCGGCCACTTTTCTAGATATATCATAGAATGATGGTAATTATTTTAGATTTAGTTGATTATTATATTCAAGTATTTTTAATTTGAATCATCTTGAACTTGATATATTGTCAAGTTTAAATATATTAAATTTGATATGTATATTAAATTCACACTATCTTAAGTTTAAAATGCTAAATAAATAAATTTAATATACATGGAGCTCTTCAGCATCTTATTATTTGCAAAAGAAACATAGTGTTTTTTTTTTCCGTGCCACCGATAGACCCTGCATCTTACAATATGTATGTCTTCATGTCTTCATGGACTGATCTATCTATCAATCTATGTTTTAAACATTCTATTTGGAGATTTTTTAATTAAAAAAATCATATCGCTTCTGCTTCCCTTTGTCATTCTTCAGTCTGCTCAGCAATCCATGAACATGCGAATCACAGACATATCATATTAAACCTATTCAAACATGCTGGGAGGCCTCAGTGGCTGACAGATTTGGTCTTCGGGAAAATTAATCTAAAACAGACAGGATGCCGGGATCCCCGGTTTCCTGAAGACAATCAGAGCATATATTTTTCAATTTCATGTGACCAGCCGTCCAAGATGCCAAAGTGTTTTACACAAGCATATTTATTTTGGATGATAATCGAGACAGATTTAGGTCTAATGAAGCCAACCTCTTCCTCTTCAAATTGAATTTTGTGTCATCCTATTTTCAACACTTAATTTACAACTTTTTTATTAAGCCAACTCCATCCTCTTGCAAGATCTACTCCCAAGTGTATCTTCGGCTTAGAAATTAAAAAAAAAAAAACTACAATCTATGGAGTTAATTTCAATTCAATCTTCAATATATTAATATATTCAGGATTTACTAAAATCCTTCTTGACATGTGATAAAGACAAGCTGTATAAACGAATGTCAAATCTTTTGTGTTTTTTATATAATTTAGTCTATAACATGAGTTTTTTATTTTTTTATTATTCAAAACAAGGATTTTAGAAAACATTGTTCATATATATATATATATATATATATGAAAAAGAGAACTCATATATAAGCTTCATGCAACGATACTAAAATCGAAGTAAGGATTTAATTGTAAGTTCGTTAAAGATTTGGGACTTTATGTGCTTGTCCTTTAAATAAAGAAAAATGTTTCGTTAACATTTGACGTTGATAGTGATTTTTCACTAATTAATTGAAGAAAAAAAGGCATGTATTTTTTTATCAATATTTTATGGTGATAATTGGGAAGATTCTTTTTTATCATGCTATATTTTAGAGTAAAATTCAATAAAAAATTATTATTATATTATATAAAATTTCTTCCTACATTACTTAAACAAACTAATTTGATTATATTATGAAACTTTATTGTTTATATAAACAAATTTTTTTTTTTTAATTTAGCCCCTCTTTTTTATCTTTCAATTCTATTCTTTTATTTCATCTACTTTATCCTCATATCTTTTTTAATAATTATCTGAGTTGTTTTTGAACCAACTAATTTAGCTGGATTATATTGAAATTATTCATACATGATTTAATTTTAAATTTTAAATTAAACAAAAAGTTTTATCAATGTTTTTTATATCAATTTTATTTTTATTTTTTTAATTTTATTCTCAAATTTATTTTATTGGTTGACTAAATTGCCATTAAACCTGCTAAACTGACTAGGTTATATAAAATAACTCTCATACAATTTAATTTTAAATTTAAATTAGATAAAAAATTTGCTCAAAAGGTTTTTTTTCTATAATTGTTTTTTAATTTTATTCTACCAATCAACCGAGTCGTTTTTGAGCATACTTAATTCACTAAATTATACCACACTAACTTTCATCCAATTTAATTTTAAACCCTAACAAAGTATAAGGTCAAATTAAAATATTTTAAGATTAACTAGTCAAGTTTAATAATAATATTAAAAAATTCTTACGTCTAAGATGTAATCTTGTCAAGTTCAGAAAAAAACTTTTATCCAGTACGCAAAGCAGAGGAGATTATATATATATAGTGTTGCAAGAGGAATAAAAAATGTAGAAACAGAGCGTAAATAAAATTATATATTAGGAGATTTTAGTAATTTCGTTTATTATCTAGACAAGCAAGAATTGCAGGAAAATGTGGTTGGAGTAATAATTATATTCAGAGCGGCGAGGCGTAAATTGATAGAGACCAAGCCTTCACATACAAAAAGGAACACTTTGGTACCTCTAATTTTAGGTTCATTTTATCACATTCCTGTATTTTTAATATTT
This sequence comes from Populus euphratica, assembly GCF_000495115.2. Lineage (NCBI taxonomy): Eukaryota > Viridiplantae > Streptophyta > Magnoliopsida > Malpighiales > Salicaceae > Populus > Populus euphratica. Next base: position 214 of record NW_011505376.1, on the reverse strand, counting down.
TTCATAACAATCCTTATTTTTTCGTAAATTTCAATGTAACCCATGGTATGTCAATACTAGTCATGAGATCAACATCCTACGTTAAAGCTTCGGCAAGTTAACTCCCACGTTGCAAGTGAGGTTCTGGTCTAGCGGTGGGAGGAGCTTGTCTCCTTCCTCTGCATCTGAGTTCGAACGTTACTATGCACACTTGTCATCCCCGCGGTACCTTACT
>NW_011505319.1:0-3752 GCF_000495115.2 Populus euphratica | reverse complement strand
ACCAATATTTCATGACAGAAAAAAAAATTATATCGGTAATAAAAAATTTAAAGACTAAACAAAATAATTTGTAGTAATCCACAATATTTTATATGGAAAGATATAGTACTTTTACCACATGATTTAATTTTTTTATTAATAAAAAATAAAAAAGTTACAAAATTAAATTTTCTACCAACTTAATATTAAACAAAAAAAACCCAATAAAAATAATTTTGGAAGGAAAAAAACCATGAGAAAAAATATTGTAGCAATTGATAATATTTTGTGAGGAAAACTATAGTGTTTTCTCCAATAAAATCGACAAAGATAATTTTAAAAAAATCATTTAGACAAATACTATAGCAATTCACAGTGTTTTATGAGAAAGTTATAATATTTTCCCCTTATGATTTAACTTTATTATAATTATAATTTTTAACCAACTCAATATTAAAAAAAAATCAACAAAAATAATTTTAAAAAAAAGCATATGAAAAAAACACTACAACAATTCACAGTGTTTTAAAAAAAAATTACAATACTAAATTCTCAACAAACTTGATATTAAAAAAATAAAATCAATAAATATAATTTTAGAGAAAAAAAATCATGTTGAAAATACTATAGCAATTCACAGTGTTTTGTGATAAAAGCTATAGTGTTTCCCCATATGATTTAGCCTTATTTATAATGACTTATAATTATAATTATCAACTAGCTCAGTATTAAAAATATAAAATTAACAAAGGTAATTTTAAAAAAATCACAAGAAAAAAAAACATGTTGAGAGATATTTTAGCAATCTACAATGTATTGTGGGGAAAGATATAATATTTTTCCTACATGATTAAACTTTATTACAAAGTTAAATTCTAACCAATTTAATAAAAAAATTAATAAAAATAATTTTAGAAAAAATATTTAAAAAAACACAAAAGAAACTAGAAAAAAATCATGTGGGAAAAAATATTATGATAATTCACAGTAATTTGTAAGGAAAGTTACGGTGTTTTTCTTACATATTGTAATTGTAATTCTTAACCAGCTCAATATTAAAAAAATAAAATTAAAAAAGATAATTTCAAGAAAATCATAAAAAAAAAATACAGAGAAATAATGTAGCAATCAACAATGTTCTAAAAAAATTACAAAACTAAATTCTAAATCGACTTAATATTAAAAAAATAAAATCAACAAAAATAATCTTAAAAAATAAAAAAGAAAAAAGAAAAATTATGTGGGAAAATACCGCTATAATCCATAGTATTTTAAAGGAAAAAAATTACAAAGTGAAAATTTTAACTAGCTTAATATTAAAAAAATATAATTAACAAATATAATTTTTTTAAAAATAAATAAAAAGTGGAAAATTTAGAAAAAATAAAATAATTCTGAAAAAAAATAAATAGAAAAAAAGGGGGGGAAGTTGAAAAAAAAAAGTAAAAAAAGAAGAAGAAGAATTCATGGTGGATTACTGTTATAATCCATGGTATGGGTAAACAGTAAATCACCATCACCGTTTAGTTTAATACAAGTTATATGCCCCGGACGATGTTGCGGGTTAATTTTTTTACATAAATAAAATAAAATAAAATAAAATTGAGATTTAAAAATATTATGTCTTTCTATAAAGCTATATCCAAGAATGTCGGGTTTAAACGCAACGCCTACCCTAAAAGTAATATTTATAATATTAATAATAACATTAAACTTGTACGATCTAAATTTAAATGAGTTTGACTACAACATCAAACCTAATATCCTTAGATGTGGGTCTGACTACAAGGTTGTGTCATAAAAATATGATAATTAAATAGATTAATAAAAAATAAAAAACAAAGAAAAAACCAACAGAAAGATAAAAATCTATCAAAGAAGAAAAAAATCTGAATTAACTAGGTTAACCCGTCAAATATAAGATTCATGTCATGAAAGTTTGATAACTAAATAGAAAAAAATTGACGGGCTAACTAGGTTAAACTGTCAAACCAGATTAACCTGTCAAGCTCGAGATACGTATTATGAAAGTTTGATAATTAAATAAAAAGAAATTTAACATTAAAAAACTAAATTAAATAAAAAAAATAATTTCGGGTTAAAGTGTCAAACTCGGGGTCGTGTCATAAAAATCTGATAAATAAATAAAAAATTATTAAAAAAACAAAAAAATAAAATAAAAACGGTAAAACAATAAAAAGGACGGCTCCAAGTATTTTAGTATATGTTATTATTATTATATTATTATAAATATAATTACAATATATAAGTACAGGAAAGTGCTTTCCCTATACCTTTTAAAGTATTACTTAATATAAATATATAATGGACAGTCACCGACTTGTACTTATGGTACCTAGCTAGCTACCATGGAAATTGCAATGGCACTATCTCTCAAATCCAAGTCATAGAAATGATCTCTTTATCATAGTTGTCTTTCTCATTCAACCACATGTCCAAAAAGACCGCCTAGGCATCTACGACCCAGGGAAGGTAGCTCCATGGAAACAAGATGCGCTTGCCGGTGGAGCTCCATGCTTATCATTAATTTGTCACTGTTTATGATGTTTCTTTATCCAGGCTTCCTTTGAGCAATTTAAAAAATATTTCCTGGAGATTCTAATCCTGAAAGGATAATTTTGTGCTCTGATCCAAGAAGGTAACACTTGCTATTTTATCCCTGAAGGTCATAATTTAAATCCTGAACATCTGTACAATATCACGTATAAAATACTTAAAATTTGTCGGATTCTAGTCTCCAGTAGTTTAAGAATAAAGTTTGTTTAAGTAGTGAATAACCAGTTTGTTATTTTTTACTTTAAATAATTTAATTAATTTTCTTAATAAAAAATATTTAGTGATTTGATATAAAAAGTCTAGATAACTAATAGCTAATAATATTTAGTAAATAAAAATAACTAGTAATTATAAAAAAAAATTTATAAATTTAAAATTTTTCAGAAAATATAATGATATTATAAAGAAAAAAATAAACTCGTCCTGTTCAAATTTCAAATGAACTTAATAGATTATATTAAATATAATAATTATGATAAAAACTATCAACTTAAAATATAAAACTAGAAAAATATTAAAATGGGAATTAATAAATTCAATCACGATTGAATTAAAATAAATAAATGAAAAGTGTGAAGATTAAAGTAAAAAAAGTAAAAGAAATTATGTGGGGCAAAGTCAGCCACTGTACTACCAAACCAAAACCCACTCTTAATCTTGACATGGAAAAAGAATCTCACTAACATATTTTTTCCCATCACCACCTTTTGTATCGTTAGTCTCAAGTTTGATCAACCTGCAAAGATGAAGTTAAAAATTTGCTGGATTCATAATCTCAATCTAGTTCTAAAATCTACAGAAGCTTGGTAACTTTACGTGTGTTTGTAGCGAGTCTCGTAGAGCGATTTTTAATACTAAAAAATCACGCACATACACACGTATTTGAGCATTTCAAATTCATATTATATTATCCCAGGAAATTCTAAAATATCTAAATAGTTTAAGAATAAAATTTATATAGTGGATCAACTTATCTTTTAATTCAAATAATTTAATCTATTAAAAAGATATTTGATGGTTTAATATAAAAAAATTAGGTAGTTGATCACTAATAATTAATGATATCTAATAAGTTAAGATGGCTAATAGTTGTAGAAAGTCTCCTTTGTAAATTTGAGGATTTTCAGATATTTAAATAAATATTGTTTTTTTAAAAAATATAATAATACTATAAAGAGATAAATTCTTTAAAATAG